>NC_091223.1:28508090-28730590 GCF_040958095.1 Procambarus clarkii
CACTGGTAGACCACACACCACGGTGAATATACCACTGGTAGACCACACACCTCGGTGACTATACCACTGTTAGACACACACCACGGTACTGTACCACTGGTAGACCACACACCACGGTGACTGTACACCACTGGTAACCACACACCACGGTGACTGTACACCACTGTAGACCACACACCTCGGTGACTGTACCACTGGTAGACCACACACCACGGTGACTGTACCACTGGTAGACCACACACCACGGTGACTGTACCACACTGGTAGACCACACACCACGGTGACTGTACACACTGGTAGACCACACACCACGGTGACTGTACACTGGTAGACCACACACCACGGTGATATACCACTGGTAGACCACACACCACGGTGACTATATCCTGGTAGACCACACACCACGGTGACTATACCACTGGTAGACCACACACCACTGGTAGACCACACACCATGGTGACTACCACTGGTAGACCACACACCACGGTGACTATACCACTGGTAGACCACACACCACGGTGACTATACCACTGGTAGACCACACACCACGGTGACTATACCACTGGTAGACCACACACCACGGTGACTACACCACTGGTAGACCACACACCACGGTGACTACACCACTGGTAGACCACACACCACGGTGACTATACCACTGGTAGACCACACACCACGGTGACTACACCACTGGTAGACCACACACCACGTGACTACACCACTGGTAGACCACACACCACGGTGACTATACCACTGGTAGACCACACACCACGGTGACTGTACACCACTGGTAGACCACACACCACGGTGACTGTACACCACTGGTAGACCACACACCACGGTGACTATACCACTGGTAGACCACACACCACGGTGACTACACCACTGGTAGACCACACACCACGGTGACTGTACACCACTGGTAGACCACACACCACGGTGACTGTACACCACTGGTAGACCACACCACGGTGACTGTACACCACTGGTAGACCACACACCACGGTGACTGTACACCACTGGTAGACCACACACCACGGTGACTGTACACCACTGGTAGACCACACTCCACGGTGACTGTACACCACTGGTAGACCACACACCACGGTGACTATACCACTGGTAGACCACACACCACGGTGACTATACCACTGGTAGACCACACACCACGGTGACTGTACACCACTGGTAGACCACACACCTCGGTGACTATACCCACTGGTAGACCACACACCACGGTGACTATACCCTGGTAGACCACACACCACGGTGACTGTACACCACTGGTAGACCACACACCACGGTGACTACACCACTGGTAGACCACACACCTCGGTGACTATACCCACTGGTAGACCACACACCACGGTGACTACACCACTGGTAGACCACACACCACGGTGACTATACCACTGGTAGACCACACACCACGGTGACTGTACACCACTGGTAGACCACACACCTCAGTGACTATACCACTGGTAGACCACACACCACGGTGACTATACCACTGGTAGACCACACACCTCGGTGACTGTTCACCACTGGTAGACCACACACCACGGTGACTATACCACTGGTAGACCACACACCACGGTGACTGTACACCACTGGTAGACTACAACACCTCGGTGACTATACCACTGTGGACCCACACACCACGGTGACTATACCTCTGGTAGACCACACACCACGGTGACTATACCACTGGTAGACCACACACCACGGTGACTGTACCACTGGTAGACCAACACCACGGTGACCTATACCTCTGGTAGACCCACACACCACGGTGGAACTATACACCACTGGTAGACCACACACCACGGTGACTACCACTGGTAGACCACACACCACGGTGCTATACCACTGGTAGACCACACACCACGGTGACTGTACACCACTGGTAGACCACACACCACGGTGACTATACCACTGGTAGACCACACCACGGTGACTATACCACTGGTAGACCACACACCACGGTGACTGTACACCACTGGTAGACCACACACCACGGTGACTATACCACTGGTAGACCACACACCACGGTGACTGTACACCACTGGTAGACCACACACCTCGGTGACTATACCACTGGTAGACCACACACCACAGTGACTATACCACTGGTAGACCACACACCACGGTGACTGTACACCACTGGTAGACCACACACCACGGTGACTATACCACTGGTAGACCACACACCACGGTGACTGTATACTACTGGTAGACCACACATGTGGGATATTTGGGCTTGATTATGATTAACTTAATAATTAAACTAGTGAATTAAATTACGAAGGACCACCCGCTTTTAAAGTAAAGAGGGAAACTGAGAATTTCAGATCATTAGATAAATTCTAGAGAAAACCAGTGACTATGGATATGACTAGAAAGTATGATCATAAGAATAATTAATGGGCTGTATTATTAAAGAAACAAACCTCAAACACCTACATTGGGGGGTTATTACTGGAGGTCAGTACGTCCAGGAATCAGTGTGGTTCGTTCACTAATTCAATTAATAATTAATCTAATCCTATAATAATGCTGAATATAATATTATTCATATAAAGAAGAACATGAATATGAGCATAGTAATGAGTTATCAGTAAATCACACATTAATATTAAACATTCTGAATGTATCAAATTGCACGAATATGGATAAAAAAGAAATAAGCCTTAGCTTGTAGTAGAATCCTTTAGATAACCCTGGAAAGTCCTCTTAATCTCCAAGTCTGGCACACATGACGAATGGCACGATTAAAATGGAGAAGACAGCATGAGGAATTCGTCTCTCGAGCTGCAAGATAAATAACTACCAGTAGCAAATTGATTTAACTACTCAATTCATATTCAAGATTATTGATATCTACAGATGGAATTCTAATCACCTGTTATTAGGTGTTATCTCGCCGCGTGACGAACAATCACCCCGCTATTATTAAACCTGTAAATGATGCATCAAATAAAAGGTACTTAGCTGTGGCACTGTATAAGTATTAAGATTGCCATAATTTCGCATCCCAGGCTCCGTGAACCTTTCCTGGATTGATGCGTTTCAAGCTGGCTGATCACGTGTCGTCAGGAACCAAGTCTAGGGGTCCCTCATTTAACACCAGCACTAGTTGAAGATATTATCTGCAAGGTCGTTCACGCCTCACAGTGGCGGCTTTCATCTGCGGATGAATAACACCTGCCCGATTTGCTGGGCAATGGCGTCGTTTATGAGTACGGTAAGCACAGCTTGCCTCCTTTCGGCTCTGCACGTGTCCGCGTACCGACTGAAGGGGATGGCGTCCCTCCAACCCACGCCGAGTCGACGTTCATAACACAAATTATTGTCACGAACATTAATATTTCTCGCATTCGCGCTTGAAACTCTAAGACTGGACGGGTATATTATTTAGAGGAACGAAATATTATTATTTACTAATTTAAGAATAGTAAATATATAAGGGAGAGGAATTAATGTCTCCCCATGGCATTCATTGATGACGTTAACACTGTCGCGAGGTAGACGCTATGATTCTAACGCTCTATTCGGCTTTTAGTTAGAGAACAATTCGTCTGCAATCAGTTGTCATACAGAATGCTTTAATTATGGAGAATCGTATTTAATTCTCACACAAATTGAATATAATGTGTTTTACTGTAAAGAAATCTGACGCAATACTGGCGTCAGGTGACGTGAGAATTCTAGCCTAATGCACAGATGAATTATTAGTACATGGGAATTCTACGAGTTGTTAAATTTACTTACTACAATATTTAGTATGGTTAGTAATAAGTAATGAGAATACAACAATGCTGTATTCGATGTTGGAAATATCCAACATAACTCCGGGGGGCGGATCCTAGGGTCGCAGTGTACTGTGTTGTACTGACCTATCCCGAAGTGATATTAAGATTAATACATTAGTATGTTAGTATGTTAGTACACACATAACGAACGTCCCGGATTTATCAAGGACTTACAAGGACTTGAGTCTTGCTATTTACATGTCAAATGAAACATTTTGTTTGTAGCCTACACAATATTTATAGAATTCAACTCTCCCAATTTAAACTAACAGAATCTACAGTGATACGATATCCTGGGTCATAGTGACGTGTAATGTTTCGTTATGTGATATCACATCGTAGCATCATCACAGTTTTCTTGGTGGGATGTGAAAGAAATTACTCTTGTTCAGAGTTGTAATAGGCTTGCAGTTTCCCTTAGTGGAAACATGCATGAAATATTGAAACATTAAATGATTAAGTTATCGGTAATCAGGAACGCTCTAAAGCTCACAATAAACTCAACAACTAGGGTCGCAGTGACATGTAATGGTGTATTACGTAGCTGCTGAATCGTAGGTAAACTCAGAATAAGTTCCTAAGAACTGATAACACTATTGTATGATTATACAGTAGTGTTATTAGTCATTTAAGATCAAGGAGACTATGACACTACAGTAAAGTCACTGTCTAGGGTCGTTGTGACTTGTAACTATTGAGTTACTAGACAATAACATCACGCAGCATCATGATCACTCCAAATTCAAATGAGGAGATTGAATTTAATGTGCACTGCCGTGCAGTAGTCATGCTGACTGATGGTACAACTAATTTGCTAACTAGCTAAAATAATAGAAAAGTAGAGAACTGAAAAGTTTATTCATTAAATCAAGGAAAATTCTGAGTCGACAGTGAGATTGGTAGCCTAGTCATTCTGACTTATGAGCTAATTAAATGGCAGCTCATAGGCTTGACACTGTAAACTGGTTAATACGAAATCACCTTTACATGAATTTGAGTTTATTAATCAGTCTCTATAAGTATAGTCAACTGTAATTAATGGTGAGTACAGATTAGGCTAGTACTCAGTTGACACTACTAAAGTCTCTAAACCTACCTAAATAAATGGTTTGAATTTCTAACCTACCTAAGTAAGAGACTAAGCTAATTGTGAGCAAAAATGTACTCGAATTAACATGGTGAGCAGTATTGAGCTCATTAACAGGTCGAGTTATATTGAACTCGTGAACATGGTGAGCTACAGTGAGCTCGTCAGCAGTGCTGACAGGGTGAGCTACAGTGAGCTCGTCAACAGTGTTGACAGGGTGAGCTACATTGAGCTCGTTAGCAGTGCTAACAGGGTGAGTTACAGTGAACTCGTCAACAGTGTTGACAGGGTGAGCTACAGTGAGCTCGTTAGCTAGTGCTAACAGGGTGAGTTACAGTGAACTCGTCAACAGTGTTGACAGGGTGAGCTACAGTGAGCTCGTTAGCTAGTGCTAACAGGGTGAGTTACAGTGAACTCGTCAACAGTGTTGACAGGGTGAGCTACAGTTAGCTCGTTAGCTAGTGCTAACAGGGTGAGTTATAGTGAACTCGTCAACAGTGTTGACAGGGTGAGCTACAGTGAGCTCGTTAGCAGTGCTAACAGGGTGAGCTGCAGTGAGCTCGTTAACAGTTAACAGGGTGAGTTACATTGAACTCGTCAACAGTGTTGACAGGGTGAGCTCGTTAACAGTTAACAGGGTGAGTTCAGTGAACTCGAATTAACGAGGTGGAGTTTTGTCATTCAGTTATCATGGCGAGCAATATTAAGCTCGTGCGCATGGTGAACGAGCACTCATATTATTACGTTAATTCTAAGGTGAGCTATGTTAAGCTCATGAAGCATGTTAATTAACAATGCTAATGTTTAACGATAATGCATTAAACATATTAGTTCTCTGGAAATTCACTTACATATTAGTAAGTTTGCAAGTTTGTTCGTGCTGCGCTCCTACACTAAATAAGCAGAAACGAAAGAAAAAAACTCAAACAATTAATGCAAGTATTTATCACTAACTCTTAGTGCAGAAAACATGGTATTAAGAAGGTTTTCTTGGCAAACCTTTAAGCGCAAGTATAGTGGACCAGTGGTCCTAGTGAATGTTATCACTAAATTCAGGAAATGCCAGTGGCATGAAGAGCTAGATTCTCTAGCCTAACATTATTAATTCCTAGGGAGTACTAGATTCTCTAGCCTAACATTACAATTTAACTAGGAAGACTGAGTGTGGTCAATTACTACTTGTCGAGAATAATTCTAGGTCTGCAGTGAATTCAATGGTTTGGTCGCTGTGACTTGTACTTGTTTGAGTACGGACCATTGGTTTTCACTGAGAGCTATGAAACATCTCGGCGAGTATCAATTGTACTACATTCAATCTGAGTTTATTACTCAGCTGTATTTTTCCCTTTAGCTTGCTGCTGGAGAATTAATTTACTGCTGACTAATTTATTATTGTTGGCAGGCTTAGGCTTGTTCACATTCAGAACTTTACCAGTAAGTAAGTAGCCTCCTGCAGATTGGAGCATATTCATTCCCAATCGTTTAACATGTCCAGTTATGAACTGGTAATAGTAGTCGGCTCCTACTAGTACATCTATATTGTTAAGGCGGTCAGACGTTAACTTGTTGTCAGCCAAATTAATTTCACGTTCCTGCAGGAAGTGGGCTGTGTACCCCAGACCCTTAATATTTAAGTCTAAAGGTATTTGATCTACAACAATGGCTTGGACAGCCTTGGCTTGACTACCTAGTCGTACAAGCGGTTGAACTACTGAGTATTCATGGGTTCCTCGATTTATCATGAACCCTGACAAGTTTAATTTTACCTGTCCTATTGGTTGTAAATTAAGTGCTTCTGCTGCCCTTTGAGTAATGAAAGTTCTCTGGGAACCTTGGTCAAATAGTCCACGTATGGTGATCTTGGCTCCTCTGTTCTTCACTTGAAGTTGGGCAGTAGGCAAAGCAGCATCCACTTGAGATGCTTGTGAAGTTACGCTGTACACATCTCGCACCTTGCAGCACTGTACTGGTGTAGATTCTCTACGTCCTATTCTAGGATTGACATAATTAGTCCTAACTAATTTGCACAGTGCAGCATGATGTTTGCCCCTTCTACACCTATTGCAGGTGTTCAGTGGGGTGTCACAGCTGTTAACATTATGTGGTTTGAGACACCTAGTACATTTGTGTAACTGTTTGAGTCGTCTGACTCTTGTGTCTCTATTAGGATAATTAGTACATTTGTACAGAGAATGTTTTTGATTGCAAAACAAGCACATTTCCCATCCTACAGATCGTTTAGGGCTTACCGGTTTAGGTAAAACAGTATTTGCAGGTGGTGATGGTTTTGCTGCTTGCATTTGCTTGTTATTTATTCTCTTGTGAGTACTTGGTGTACTCTGGGGAACCATTAACAGGGTCTTGGGAGTGCTCTTTGGACTATTAGGTCTCTTAGGAGCACCTGTGGGACTCTTAGGTCTCACTGATGAATCAGTATTTGACTGATTCTGGTTACATTGATTATTAGCACCTTTGTTACCTAGTGACAGTGTCACTTTGGGAGTTTCAGGCAAGGAAACTGATGTAGGTACAGTTTTGGTGCATTCAGATTCAGCATTAATTGCTTGGTCTGCTGTATGATTGCTCATATTACGCAAACCTGTAAATATATCCTGCATTGACAGGGTATTACCATTCTGGCATACATATAGTTTATTAAGTGTGTCACCAGACAATTTTCTTTGGATGATAATTTTAGTCATCCACTCAGTAGTTGGGTGATCCACCTCTTTACTGAAAGAATTTATCAGTGACTCAAGCTGAAAACTAAAAGCTTGTAAAGAGTTAACTGATTGTTCTGGTGAAGATAAATTTAATAATTGGTGTACAAGGTTTATAATAGTCTTCTCATTGTTAGCACTTACTTTAGAAGGCTGTGGTGAGCAATTGTGACCCTTACTTGTGTTGCTTAAGGCTTCTTGCTTAGCCTCAGCTTTGATTACAGCTTCGACTGCTGCCGCAGCATTAGCTTTATCATTTTCTGGTTCAGATTCACTGATCATTGCAGCTTCACTTGTTTCATCTGCAGCTTCACTTGTTTCTCTGGGTTCTGGTGATAAGCTAGTTAATTCAGTAGCATTATGTATTGAACTTATAGAATCCAGGGAACATTGAGAAGAGTGGTCTGAAATTTGATCAGACTCTGTAAACAAATCATCACATGAAGCTGTATTAGATGAGAGGTTAGAAAATGAAGGTTGATCTTCAGTTGTTGATCTTGTATAGTGATCAGCATTGATTAGAGGATTCTCCTCGTCTTGATTTAGCTCAAGTATTTCATCTGAGCTGAGTGTTAGCTTGGATACAGGTCTATTAATGAACTGATCTATCCACTCGGGAATATCTAGTCTCGCAAGCACTTTATCATATTGGTCTAACCTGGTTTGAACGATACATTCATAGTCATCAAGTTCAGATTCTGTTAGACATAAGTCGTCTGAGACAGTATGACCGGCCTGGAGTAAATTCCTGTGGGACTCGATTACAGTCTTGATATAGTCATATCTTTTGTTAGCGTACTTTATGGAACTTGCTATTTTGTAGACGTAATCTGGGTCAGTTTCTACACAGTTGTCACATTTGATAAACTGTTTTCCTAGCTGGAGTTGAAGAGCTATCAAGAATCTTGCGTTCCTTTCTAAAGGATTCATTCTTGCAGTAAATTGAGCCTGATAGGGCTTATGTAGCTAGTGGTATAGCTATAGTCTGCTCCTTGATGCAGAGCAGGTATAATTATTGACAGCCTGATAGGGCTTATGTAGCTAGTGGTATAGCTATGGTGTCTGCTCCTTGATGTAGAGCAGGTATAAGTATTGACAGCCTGATATTTCTTGAGGCTGGTTGTAATTTACCTCATTTAGAGGTTAGCTACCTACCTAATAATAAGTAACTAAGATTTGAGTGGTACCTTGGTTTCACTACAGGTGTTCTTCAGCTTAGCTCTTCTAAATCAGCCTCGGATGGGTAGTGGACTTACAGTAACACTCAAAGACATACATAGAAATATGCAATAAAATAATTACACAATAAATGGTTAATCCCACCCTTGATAGGGTCAGCACAAAAGAATAATATATGTGTCACTAACTAGCTCAAGCCTAGTCGTGAGAATTTCTACTTGAGAAACTACAACTATATTTAGTCTGTGTTTGTGCCAAATTCAACACAATCACAGCCTAAATTGCTACCTACCTAAGGTTGGCAAAGATGATATTATGGTGCAGTAATGTGCAAATAATTGTGCTGTTTTTGGGTTTTTTGTATTTTATATAATATACACTTGTGTAATTATGTGTATAAGAAATTAAATGAACACAAAGGAATTAATTGTGTATGGCAAGTATTCTACTGCCGTAAATATTACTTAACTCCTGAATGTACTCCTAATTGTGGAATAAAATGTTATCAGGGTTAGTAATGATTAACTAGTATGAGATCAGTAATTTATATAAGTATACTGGATCCCTAAATGTTAATGATCCACTGACTTGAGTGAAGCAGTAACTTTAACATGGATTCAGGCTATAATGGGCAGTCTGCTGACAGCTATGTATTGAAACATTGGTATAGCCTAAATGGTTAACACTTAATTGGTGTTAGTGATTAATATAAGGTTATGAGCTGTTGCTCTTGGTGACTTAAGGGTTCTACTTCAGTATGAAGTGTAGGTCTAAATGTTGTGGGTAATTGGCTA
Source organism: Procambarus clarkii (assembly GCF_040958095.1). Classification (NCBI taxonomy): domain Eukaryota; kingdom Metazoa; phylum Arthropoda; class Malacostraca; order Decapoda; family Cambaridae; genus Procambarus; species Procambarus clarkii. Next base: position 28,517,683 of record NC_091223.1, read on the forward strand.
TGACCCACTAAAGCTATGTATAAGGTAGTTGTTAGTGTGATCTAGGCTAACTGGTGTGTTATACTGTTAGTTGACACAATTAATTAAATAGTTAGTCTAGCTTCTATCACACAAGGATTAGTTATTAATGGTTAATATTTTAATTATAAATTTAATGCCTATCCGGTTCGATAAGGACCATAATGTGGGATATTTGGGCTTGATTCTGATTAATTAATAATTAAAATAGTGAATTAAATTACGAAGGACCACCCGCTTTTAAAGTAAAGAGGGAAGCTGAGAATTTCAGATCATTAGATAAAATTCTAGAGAAAACCAGTGACTATGGATATGACTAGAAAGTATGATCATAAGAATAATTAATGGGCTGTATTATTATAGAAACAAACCTCAAACACCTACATTGGGGGGTTATTACTGGAGGTCAGTACGTCCAGGAATCAGTGTGGTTCGTTCACTAATTCAATTAATAATAATCTAATCCTATAATAATGCTGAATATAATATTATTCATATAAAGAAGAACATGAATATGAGCATAGTAATGAGTTACAGAAAATCACACATTAATACTAAACATTCTGAATGTATCAAATTGCACGAATATGGATAAAAAAGAAATAAGCCTTAGCTTGTAGTAGAATCCTTTAGATAACCCTGGAAGTCCTCTTAATCTCCAAGTCTGGCACACTGACGAATGGCACGATTAACATGGAGAAGACAGCATGAGGAATTCGTCTCTCGAGCTGCAAGATAAATAACTACCAGTAGCAATTGATTTAACTACTAAATTCATATTCAAGATTATTGATATCTACAGATGGAATTCTAATCACCTGTTATTAGGTGTTATCTCGCCGCGTGACGAACAATCACCCCGCTATTATTAAACCTGTAAATGATGCATCAAATAAAAGGTACTTAGCTGTGGGCACTGTATAAGTATTAAGATTGCCGTAATTTCGCATCCCAGGCTCCGGTGAACCTATCCTGGATTGATGCGTTTCAAGCTGGCTGATCACGTGTCGTCAGGAACCAAGTCTAGGGGTCCCTCATTTAACACCAGCACTAGTTGAAGATATTATCTGCAAGGTCGTTCACGCCTCACAGTGGCGGCTTTCATCTGCGGATGAATAACACTGCCCGATTTGCTGGGCAATGGCGTCGTTTATGAGTACGGTAAGCACAGCTTGCCTCCTTTCGGCTCTGCACGTGTCCGCGTACCGACTGAAGGGGATGGCGTCCCTCCAACCCACGCCGAGTCGACGTTCATAACACAAATTATTGTCACGAACATTAATATTTCTCGCATTCGCGCTTGAAACTCTAAAGACTGGACGGGTATATTATTTAGAGGAACGAAATATTATTATTTACTAATTTAAGAATAGTAAATATATAAGGGAGAGGAATTAATGTCTCCCCATGGCATTCATTGATGACGTTAACACTGTCGCGAGGTAGACGCTATGATTCTAACGCTCTATTCGGCTTTTAGTTAGAGAACAATTCGTCTGCAATCAGTTGTCATACAGAATGCTTTAATTATGGAGAATCGTATTTAATTCTCACACAAATTGAATATAATGTGTTTTACTGTAAAGAAATCTGACGCAATACTGGCGTCAGGTGACGTGAGAATTCTAGCCTAATGCACAGATGAATTATTAGTACATGAGAATTCTACGAGTTGTTAAATTTACTTACTACAATATTTAGTATGGTTAGTAATAAGTAATGAGAATACAACAATGCTGTATTCGATGTTGGAAATATCCAACATAACTCCGGGGGGCGGATCCTAGGGTCGCAGTGTACTGTGTTGTACTGACCTATCCCGAAGTGATATTAAGATTAATACATTAGTATGTTAGTATGTTAGTACACACATAACGAACGTCCCGGATTTATCAAGGACTTACAAGACCTTGAGTCTTGCTATTTACATGTCAAATGAAACATTTTGTTTGTAGCCTACACAATATTTATAGAATTCAACTCTCCCAATTTAAACTAACAGAATCTACAGTGATACGATATCCTGGGTCATAGTGACGTGTAATGTTTCGTTATGTGATATCACATCGTAGCATCATCACAGTTTTCTTGGTGGGATGTGAAAGAAATTACTCTTCTTCAGAGTTGTAATAGGCTTGCAGTTTCCCTTAGTGGAAACATGCATGAAATATTGAAACGTTAAATGATTAAGTTATCGGTAATCAGGAATGCTCTAAAGCTCACAATAAACTCAACAACTAGGGTCGCAGTGACATGTAATGGTGTATTACGTAGCTGCTGAATCGTAGGTAAACTCAGAATAAGTTCCTAAGAACTGATAACACTATTGTATGATTATACAGTAGTGTTATTAGTCATTTAAGATCAAGGAGACTATGACACTACAGTAAAGTCACTGTCTAGGGTCGTTGTGACTTGTAACTATTGAGTTACTAGACAATAACATCACGCAGCATCATGATCACTCCAAATTCAAATGAGGAGATTGAATTTAATGTGCACTGCCGTGCAGTAGTCATGCTGACTGATGGTACAACTAATTTGCTAACTAGCTAAAATAATAGAAAAGTAGAGAACTGAAAAGTTTATTCATTAAATCAAGGAAAATTCTGAGTCGACAGTGAGATTGGTAGCCTAGTCATTCTGACTTATGAGCTAATTAAATGGCAGCTCATAGGCTTGACACTGTAAACTGGTTAATACGAAATCACCTTTACATGAATTTGAGTTTATTAATCAGTCTCTATAAGTATAGTCAACTGTAATTAATGGTGAGTACAGATTAGGCTAGTACTCAGTTGACACTACTAAAGTCCCTAAACCTACCTAAGTAAATGGTTTGAATTTCTAACCTACCTAAGTAAGAGACTAAGCTAATTGTGAGCAAAAATGTACTCGAATTAACATGGTGAGCAGTATTGAGCTCATTAACAGGTCGAGTTATATTGAACTCGTGAACATGGTGAGCTACAGTGAGCTCGTCAGCAGTGCTGACAGGGTGAGCTACAGTGAGCTCGTCAACAGTGTTGACAGGGTGAGCTACATTGAGCTCGTTAGCAGTGCTAACAGGGTGAGTTACAGTGAACTCGTCAACAGTGTTGACAGGGTGAGCTACAGTGAGCTCGTTAGCTAGTGCTAACAGGGTGAGTTACAGTGAACTCGTCAACAGTGTTGACAGGGTGAGCTACAGTGAGCTCGTTAGCTAGTGCTAACAGGGTGAGTTACAGTGAACTCGTCAACAGTGTTGACAGGGTGAGCTACAGTGAGCTCGTTAGCTAGTGCTAACAGGGTGAGTTACAGTGAACTCGTCAACAGTGTTGACAGGGTGAGCTACAGTGAGCTCGTTAGCAGTGCTAACAGGGTGAGCTGCAGTGAGCTCGTTAACAGTTAACAGGGTGAGTTACATTGAACTCGTCAACAGTGTTGACAGGGTGAGCTGCAGTGAGCTCGTTAACAGTTAACAGGGTGAGTTCAGTGAACTCGAATTAACGAGGTGGAGTTTTGTCATTCAGTTATCATGGCGAGCAATATTAAGCTCGTGCGCATGGTGAACGAGCACTCATATTATTACGTTAATTCTAAGGTGAGCTATGTTAAGCTCATGAAGCATGTTAATTAACAATGCTAATGTTTAACGATAATGCATTAAACATATTAGTTCTCTGGAAATTCACTTACATATTAGTAAGTTTGCAAGTTTGTTCGTGCTGCGCTCCTACACTAAATAAGCAGAAACGAAAGAAAAACAACTCAAACAATTAATGCAAGTATTTATCACTAACTCTTAGTGCAGAAAACATGGTATTAAGAAGGTTTTCTTGGCAAACCTTTAAGCGCAAGTATAGTGGACCAGTGGTCCTAGTGAATGTTATCACTAAATTCAGGAAATGCCAGTGGCATGAAGTGCTAGATTCTCTAGCCTAACATTATTAATTCCTAGGGAGTACTAGATTCTCTAGCCTAACATTACAATTTAACTAGGAAGACTGAGTGTGGTCAATTACTACTTGTCGAGAATAATTCTAGGTCTGCAGTGAATTCAATGGTTTGGTCGCTGTGACTTGTACTTGTTTGAGTACGGACCATTGGTTTTCACTGAGAGCTATGAAACATCTCGGCGAGTATCAATTGTACTACATTCAATCTGAGTTTATTACTCAGCTGTATTTTTCCCTTTAGCTTGCTGCTGGAGAATTAATTTACTGCTGACTAATTTATTATTGTTGGCAGGCTTAGGCTTGTTCACATTCAGAACTTTACCAGTAAGTAAGTAGCCTCCTGCAGATTGGAGCATATTCATTCCCAATCGTTTAACATGTCCAGTTATGAACTGGTAATAGTAGTCGGCTCCTACTAGTACATCTATATTGTTAAGGCGGTCAGACGTTAACTTGTTGTCAGCCAAATTAATTTCACGTTCCTGCAGGAAGTGGGCTGTGTACCCCAGACCCTTAATATTTAAGTCTAAAGGTATTTGATCTACAACAATGGCTTGGACAGCCTTGGCTTGACTACCTAGTCGTACAAGCGGTTGAACTACTGAGTATTCATGGGTTCCTCGATTTATCATGAACCCTGACAAGTTTAATTTTACCTGTCCTATTGGTTGTAAATTAAGTGCTTCTGCTGCCCTTTGAGTAATGAAAGTTCTCTGGGAACCTTGGTCAAATAGTCCACGTATGGTGATCTTGGCTCCTCTGTTCTTCACTTGAAGTTGGGCAGTAGGCAAAGCAGCATCCACTTGAGATGCTTGTGAAGTTACGCTGTACACATCTCGCACCTTGCAGCACTGTACTGGTGTAGATTCTCTACGTCCTATTCTAGGATTGACATAATTAGTCCTAACTAATTTGCACAGTGCAGCATGATGTTTGCCCCTTCTACACCTATTGCAGGTGTTCAGTGGGGTGTCACAGCTGTTAACATTATGTGGTTTGAGACACCTAGTACATTTGTGTAACTGTTTGAGTCGTCTGACTCTTGTGTCTCTATTAGGATAATTAGTACATTTGTACAGAGAATGTTTTTGATTGCAAAACAAGCACATTTCCCATCCTACAGATCGTTTAGGGCTTACCGGTTTAGGTAAAACAGTATTTGCAGGTGGTGATGGTTTTGCTGCTTGCATTTGCTTGTTATTTATTCTCTTGTGAGTACTTGGTGTACTCTGGGGAACCATTAACAGGGTCTTGGGAGTGCTCTTTGGACTATTAGGTCTCTTAGGAGCACCTGTGGGACTCTTAGGTCTCACTGATGAATCAGTATTTGACTGATTCTGGTTACATTGATTATTAGCACCTTTGTTACCTAGTGACAGTGTCACTTTGGGAGTTTCAGGCAAGGAAACTGATGTAGGTACAGTTTTGGTGCATTCAGATTCAGCATTAATTGCTTGGTCTGCTGTATGATTGCTCATATTACGCAAACCTGTAAATATATCCTGCATTGACAGGGTATTACCATTCTGGCATACATATAGTTTATTAAGTGTGTCACCAGACAATTTTCTTTGGATGATAATTTTAGTCATCCACTCAGTAGTTGGGTGATCCACCTCTTTACTGAAAGAATTTATCAGTGACTCAAGCTGAAAACTAAAAGCTTGTAAAGAGTTAACTGATTGTTCTGGTGAAGATAAATTTTATAATTGGTGTACAAGGTTTATAATAGTCTTCTCATTGTTAGCACTTACTTTAGAAGGCTGTGGTGAGCAATTGTGACCCTTACTTGTGTTGCTTAAGGCTTCTTGCTTAGCCTCAGCTTTGATTACAGCTTCGACTGCTGCCGCAGCATAAGCTTTATCATTTTCTGGTTCAGATTCACTGATCATTGCAGTTTCACTTGTTTCATCTGCAGCTTCACTTGTTTCTCTGGGTTCTAGTGATAAGCTAGTTAATTCAGTAGCATTATGTATTGAACTTATAGAATCCAGGGAACATTGAGAAGAGTGGTCTGAAATTTGATCAGACTCTGTAAACAAATCATCACATGAAGCTGTATTAGATGAGAGGTTAGAAAATGAAGGTTGATCTTCAGTTGTTGATCTTGTATAGTGATCAGCATTGATTAGAGGATTCTCCTCGTCTTGATTTAGCTCAAGTATTTCATCTGAGCTGAGTGTTAGCTTGGATACAGGTCTATTAATGAACTGATCTATCCACTCGGGAATATCTAGTCTCGCAAGCACTTTATCATATTGGTCTAACCTGGTTTGAACGATACATTCATAGTCATCAAGTTCAGATTCTGTTAGACATAAGTCGTCTGAGACAGTATGACCGGCCTGGAGTAAATTCCTGTGGGACTCGATTACAGTCTTGATATAGTCATATCTTTTGTTAGCGTACTTTATGGAACTTGCTATTTTGTAGACGTAATCTGGGTCAGTTTCTACACAGTTGTCACATTTGATAAACTGTTTTCCTAGCTGGAGTTGAAGAGCTATCAAGAATCTTGCGTTCCTTTCTAAAGGATTCATTCTTGCAGTAAATTGAGCCTGATAGGGCTTATGTAGCTAGTGGTATAGCTATAGTCTGCTCCTTGATGCAGAGCAGGTATAATTATTGACAGCCTGATAGGGCTTATGTAGCTAGTGGTATAGCTATGGTGTCTGCTCCTTGATGTAGAGCAGGTATAAGTATTGACAGCCTGATATTTCTTGAGGCTGGTTGTAATTTACCTCATTTAGAGGTTAGCTACCTACCTAATAATAAGTAACTAAGATTTGAGTGGTACCTTGGTTTCACTACAGGTGTTCTTCAGCTTAGCTCTTCTAAATCAGCCTCGGATGGGTAGTGGACTTACAGTAACACTCAAAGACATACATAGAAATATGCAATAAAATAATTACACAATAAATGGTTAATCCCACCCTTGATAGGGTCAGCACAAGAGAATAATATATGTGTCACTAACTAACTCAAGCCTAGTCGTGAGAATTTCTACTTGAGAAACTACAACTATATTTAGTCTGTGTTTGTGCCAAATTCAACACAATCACAGCCTAAATTGCTACCTACCTAAGGTTGGCAAAGATGATATTATGGTGCAGTAATGTGCAAATAATTGTGCTGTTTTTGGGTTTTTTGTATTTTATATAATATACACTTGTGTAATTATGTGTATAAGAAATTAAATGAACACAAAGGAATTAATTGTGTTTGGTAAGTATTCTACTGCCGTAAATATTACTTAACTCCTGAATGTACTCCTAATTGTGGAATAAAATGTTATCAGGGTTAGTAATGATTAACTAGTATGAGATCAGTAATTTATATTAGTATACTGGATCCCTAAATGTTAATGATCCACTGACTTGAGTGAAGCAGTAACTTTAACATGGATTCAGGCTATAATGGGCAGTCTGCTGACAGCTATGTATTGAAACATTGGTATAGCCTAAATGGTTAACACTTAATTGGTGTTAGTGATTAATATAAGGTTATGAGCTGTTGCTCTTGGTGACCTAAGGGTTCTACTTCAGTATGAAGTGTAGGTCTAAATGTTGTGGGTAATTGGCTATGACCCACTAAAGCTATGTATAAGGTAGTTGTTAGTGTGATCTAGGCTAACTGGTGTGTTATACTGTTAGTTGACACAATTAATTAAATAGTTAGTCTAGCTTCTATCACACAAGGATTAGTTATTAATGGTTAATATTTTAATTATAAATTTAATGCCTATCCGGTTCGATAAGGACCATAATGTGGGATATTTGGGCTTGATTCTGATTAATTAATAATTAAAATAGTGAATTAAATTACGAAGGACCACCCGCTTTTAAAGTAAAGAGGGAAACTGAGAATTTCAGATCATTAGATAAAATTCTAGAGAAAACCAGTGACTATGGATATGACTAGAAAGTATGATCATAAGAATAATTAATGGGCTGTATTATTAAAGAAACAAACCTCAAACACCTACATTGGGGGGGGGTTATTACTGGAGGTCAGTATGTCCAGGAATCAGTGTGGTTCGTTCACTAATTCAATTAATAATAATCTAATCCTATAATAATGCTGAATATAATATTATTCATATAAAGAAGAACATGAATATGAGCATAGTAATGAGTTACAGTAAATCACACATTAATATTAAACATTCTGAATGTATCAAATTGCACGAATATGGATAAAAAAGAAATAAGCCTTAGCTTGTAGTAGAATCCTTTAGATAACCCTGGAAGTCCTCTTAATCTATAAGTCTGGCACACTGACGAATGGCACGATTAACATGGAGAAGACAGCATGAGGAATTCGTCTCTCGAGCTGCAAGATAAATAACTACCAGTAGCAATTGATTTAACTACTCAATTCATATTCAAGATTATTGATATCTACAGATGGAATTCTAATCACCTGTTATTAGGTGTTATCTCGCCGCGTGACGAACAATCACCCCGCTATTATTAAACCTGTAAATGATGCATCAAATAAAAGGTACTTAGCTGTGGGCACTGTATAAGTATTAAGATTGCCGTAATTTCGCATCCCAGGCTCCGGTGAACCTATCCTGGATTGATGCGTTTCAAGCTGGCTGATCACGTGTCGTCAGGAACCAAGTCTAGGGGTCCCTCATTTAACACCAGCACTAGTTGAAGATATTATCTGCAAGGTCGTTCACGCCTCACAGTGGCGGCTTTCATCTGCGGATGAATAACACCTGCCCGATTTGCTGGGCAATGGCGTCGTTTATGAGTACGGTAAGCACAGCTTGCCTCCTTTCGGCTCTGCACGTGTCCGCGTCCCGACTGAAGGGGATGGCGTCCCCCCAACCCACGCCGAGTCGACGTTCATAACACAAATTATTGTCACGAACATTAATATTTCTCGTATTCGCGCTTGAAACTCTAAAGACTGGACGGGTATATTATTTAGAGGAACGAAATATTATTATTTACTAATTTAAGAATAGTAAATATATAAGGGACAGGAATTAATGTCTCCCCATGGCATTCATTGATGACGTTAACACTGTCGCGAGGTAGACGCTATGATTCTAACGCTCTATTCAGCTTTTAGTTAGAGAACAATTCGTCTGCAATCAGTTGTCATACAGAATGCTTTAATTATGGAGAATCGTATTTAATTCTCACACAAATTGAATATAATGTGTTTTACTGTAAAGAAATCTGACGCAATACTGGCGTCAGGTGACGTGAGAATTCTAGCCTAATGCACAGATGAATTATTAGTACATGAGAATTCTACGAGTTGTTAAATTTACTTACTACAATATTTAGTATGGTTAGTAATAAGTAATGAGAATACAACAATGCTGTATTCGATGTTGGAAATATCCAACAACACACCACGGTACTGTACACCACTGGTAGACCACACACCACGGTGAATATACCACTGGTAGACCACACACCTCGGTGACTATACCACTGGTAGACCACACACCACGGTGACTATACCACTGGTAGACCACACACCACAGTGACTGTACACCACTGGTAAACCACACACCACGGTGACTGTACCACTGGTAGACCACACACCTCGGTGACTGTACCACTGGTAGACCACACACCACGGTGACTGTATACCACTGGTAGACCACACACCACGGTACTGTACACCACTGGTAGACCACACACCACGGTGACTGTACACTACTGGTAGACCACACACCACGGTGACTATATCACTGGTAGACCACACACCACGGTGACTATACCACTGGTAGACCACACACCACTGGTAGACCACACACCATGGTGACTGTACACCACTGGTAGACCACACACCACGGTGACTATACCACTGGTAGACCACACACCACGGTGACTATACCACTGGTAGACCACACACCACGGTGACTACACCACTGGTAGACCACACACCACGGTGACTACACCACTGGTAGACCACACACCACGGTGACTATACCACTGGTAGACCACACACCACGGTGACTACACCACTGGTAGACCACACACCACAGTGACTACACCACTGGTAGACCACACACCACAGTGACTATACCACTGGTAGACCACACACCACGGTGACTGTACACCACTGGTAGACCACACACCACGGTGACTATACCACTGGTAGACCACACACCACGGTGACTACACCACTGGTAGACCACACACCACGGTGACTGTACACCACTGGTAGACCACACACCACGGTGACTGTACACCACTGGTAGACCACACACCACGGTGACTGTACACCACTGGTAGACCACACACCACGGTAACTGTACACCACTGGTAGACCACACACCACGGTGACTGTACACCACTGGTAGACCACACTCCACGGTGACTGTACACCACTGGTAGACCACACACCACGGTGACTATACCACTGGTAGACCACACACCACGGTGACTATACCACTGGTAGACCACACACCACGGTGACTGTACACCACTGGTAGACCACACACCTCGGTGACTATACCACTGGTAGACCACACACCACGGTCACTATACCACTGGTAGACCACACACCACGGTGACTGTACACCACTGGTAGACCACACACCACGGTGACTGTACACCACTGGTAGACCACACACCTCGGTGACTATCCCACTGGTAGACCACACACCACGGTGACTACACCACTGGTAGACCACACACCACGTTGACTATACCACTGGTAGACCACACACCACGGTGACTGTACACCACTGGTAGACCACACACCTCAGTGACTATACCACTGGTAGACCACACACCACGGTCACTATACCACTGGTAGACCACACACCTCGGTGACTGTACACCACTGGCAGACCACACACCACGCTGACTATACCACTGGTAGACCACACACCACGGTGACTGTACACCACTGGTAGACCACACACCTCGGTGACTATACCACTGGTAGACCACACACCACGGTGACTATACCTCTGGTAGACCACACACCACGGTGACTATACCACTGGTAGACCACACACCACGGTGACTGTACCACTGGTAGACCACACACCACGGTGACTATACCTCTGGTAGACCACACACCACGGTGACTATACACCACTGGTAGACCACACACCACGGTGACTGTACCACTGGTAGACCACACACCACGGTGACTATACCACTGGTAGACCACACACCACGGTGACTGTACACCACTGGTAGACCACACACCACGGTGACTATACCACTGGTAGACCACACCACGGTGACTGTACACCACTGGTAGACCACACACTATGGTGACTGTACACCACTGGTAGACCACACACCACGGTGACTGTACAACACTGGTAGACCACACACCTCGATGACTATACCACTGGTAGACCACACACCACAGTGACTATACCACTGGTAGACCACACACCACGGTGACTGTACACCACTGGTAGACCACACACCACGGTGACTATACCACTGGTAGACCACACACCACGGTGACTGTATACCACTGGTAGACCACACATGTGGGATATTTGGGCTTGATTCTGATTAATTAATAATTAAAATAGTGAATTAAATTACGAAGGACCACCCGCTTTTAAAGTAAAGAGGGAAACTGAGAATTTCAGATCATTAGATAAAATTCTAGAGAAAACCAGTGACTATGGATATGACTAGAAAGTATGATCATAAGAATAATTAATGGGCTGTATTATTAAAGAAACAAACCTCAAACACCTACATTGGGGGGTTATTACTGGAGGTCAGTACGTCCAGGAATCAGTGTGGTTCGTTCACTAATTCAATTAATAATAATCTAATCCTATAATAATGCTGAATATAATATTATTCATATAAAGAAGAACATGAATATGAGCATAGTAATGAGTTACAGTAAATCACACATTAATATTAAACATTCTGAATGTATCAAATTGCACGAATATGGATAAAAAAGAAATAAGCCTTAGCTTGTAGTAGAATCCTTTAGATAACCCTGGAAGTCCTCTTAATCTCCAAGTCTGGCACACTGACGAATGGCACGATTAACATGGAGAAGACAGCATGAGGAATTCGTCTCTCGAGCTGCAAGATAAATAACTACCAGTAGCAATTGATTTAACTACTCAATTCATATTCAAGATTATTGATATCTACAGATGGAATTCTAATCACCTGTTATTAGGTGTTATCTCGCCGCGTGACGAACAATCACCCCGCTATTATTAAACCTGTAAATGATGCATCAAATAAAAGGTACTTAGCTGTGGGCACTGTATAAGTATTAAGATTGCCGTAATGTCGCATCCCAGGCTCCGGTGAACCTATCCTGGATTGATGCGTTTCAAGCTGGCTGATCACGTGTCGTCAGGAACCAAGTCTAGGGGTCCCTCATTTAACACCAGCACTAGTTGAAGATATTATCTGCAAGGTCGTTCACGCCTCACAGTGGCGGCTTTCATCTGCGAATGAATAACACCTGCCCGATTTGCTGGGCAATGGCGTCGTTTATGAGTACGGTAAGCACAGCTTGCCTCCTTTCGGCTCTGCACGTGTCCGCGTACCGACTGAAGGGGATGGCGTCCCTCCAACCCACGCCGAGTCGACGTTCATAACACAAATTATTGTCACGAACATTAATATTTCTCGCATTCGCGCTTGAAACTCTAAAGACTGGACGGGTATATTATTTAGAGGAACGAAATATTATTATTTACTAATTTAAGAATAGTAAATATATAAGGGACAGGAATTAATGTCTCCCCATGGCATTCATTGATGACGTTAACACTGTCGCGAGGTAGACGCTATGATTCTAACGCTCTATTCGGCTTTTAGTTAGAGAACAATTCGTCTGCAATCAGTTGTCATACAGAATGCTTTAATTATGGAGAATCGTATTTAATTCTCACACAAATTGAATATAATGTGTTTTACTGTAAAGAAATCTGACGCAATACTGGCGTCAGGTGACGTGAGAATTCTAGCCTAATGCACAGATGAATTATTAGTACATGAGAATTCTACGAGTTGTTAAATTTACTTACTACAATATTTAGTATGGTTAGTAATAAGTAATGAGAATACAACAATGCTGTATTCGATGTTGGAAATATCCAACAACACACCACGGTACTGTACACCACTGGTAGACCACACACCACGGTGAATATACTACTGGTAGACCACACACCTCGGTGACTATACCACTGGTAGACCACACACCACGGTGACTATACCACTGGTAGACCACACACCACGGTGACTGTACACCACTGGTAAACCACACACCACGGTGACTGTACCACTGGTAGACCATGCACACACCTCGGTGACTGTACCACTGGTAGACCACACACCACGGTGACTGTATACCACTGGTAGACCACACACCACGGTACTGTACACCACTGGTAGACCACACACCACAGTGACTATACCACTGGTAGACCACACCACGGTGACTCTACCACTGGTAGACCACACACCACTGGTAGACCACACACCACGATGACTGTACACTACTGGTAGACCACACACCACGGTGACTATACCACTGGTAGACCACACACCACGGTGACTATACCACTGGTAGACCACACACCACTGGTAGACCACACACCATGGTGACTGTACACCACTGGTAGACCACACACCACGGTGACTATACCACTGGTAGACCACACACCACGGTGACTATACCACTGGTAGACCACACACCACGGTGACTACACCACTGGTAGACCACACACCACGGTGACTACACCACTGGTAGACCACACACCACGGTGACTATACCACTGGTAGACCACACACCACGGTGACTACACCACTGGTAGACCACACACCACGGTGACTACACCACTGGTAGACCACACACCACGGTGACTATACCACTGGTAGACCACACACCACGGTGACTGTACACCACTGGTAGACCACACACCACGGTGACTGTACACCACTGGTAGACCACACACCACGGTGACTGTACACCACTGGTAGACCACACACCACGGTGACTATACCACTGGTAGACCACACACCACGGTGACTACACCACTGGTAGACCACACACCACGGTGACTGTACACCACTGGTAGACCACACACCACGGTGACTGTACACCACTGGTAGACCACACACCACGGTGACTGTACACCACTGGTAGACCACACTCCACGGTGACTGTACACCACTGGTAGACCACACACCACGGTGACTATACCACTGGTAGACCACACACCACGGTGACTATACCACTGGTAGACCACACACCACGGTGACTATACCATTGGTAGACCACACACCACGGTGACTATACCACTGGTAGACCACGGGTGTAGGGACTATGGGTGTGGGAGGAGAGTGTTGTCACCGTCAGAGTAGAGTCTTCTGGTCAATACTCATCTCTGTCCCGGGAGCACCCTATAACTCTGCCTGTATGAGGGGGTGTTATGGTGGTGATGGGGGGGGGGGTGCTAGTTGTAGTGGTGGTGGTGCTGGTTGTGATGGTGGTGGGTGGTGGTGGTGGTGTGATGGGGTGGTGGTGGTGGTGGGGCTGGTTGTGATGGTGGTGGGTGGTCGTGGTGGTGTGATGGGGTGGTGGTGGTGGTGGGGCTGTGGTGGTGCTGGTTGTGATTGGGGCGGGTGGTGGTGGTGGTGTGATGGGATGGTGGGGTGGTGGTTGTGGTGGTGCTTGAGTGGTGGTGGTGCTGGTTGTAATGGGGGTGGGGTGGTGGTTGTGGTTTGGTGGTGGGGTAGTGGTGTGGTGGTGACGGGGTGGTGGTGGGTGTGGGGCAGTGGTGGGGGGGGTGGTTGTAGTGGGGCTGGGGGGGGTGGTGGTGGTGCTGGTTGTAATGGGGGTGGGGTGGTGGTTGTGGTGTGGTGGTGGGGTAGTGGTGTGGTGGTGACGGGGTGGTGTTGGGTGTGGGACAGTGGTGGGGGGGTGGTTGTGGTGGGGCTGTGGGGTGGTGGTGGTGCTGGTTGTAATGGGGGTGGGTTGGTGGTTGTGGTGTGGTGGTGGGGTAGTGGTACTGGTGTGGGGGGAGGTTGTGGTGGGATTGTGGTGGTGTGGTTGTGATGGGGCGCTGGTGGTGGTGTGATGGGGTGCACATGGTGGTTGTGATGGGGGTGGTTGTGGTGGTGTGGTTGTGATGGGGGTGGTGGTGATATTGGGATGGTGGTGGTGGTGGTAGTAGTGATGGGGTGTTGGTGGTGGTGTGGTTGTGATGGGGTGGTGGTGGTGGTGTGGTTGTGATGGGGTGGTATTGGTGGTGGTGGTGGATGTGATGGGGTGGTGATGGTGTGGTGTGGTTGTGATGGGGTGGTGATGGTGTGGTTGTGATGGGGTGGTATTGGTGGTGGTGGTGGTGGATGTGATGGGGTGGTGATGGTGTGGTATTGATGATGGTGGTGGTGTGGTTGTATTAACCTAGTTTTGCTTTGCTTTGCTCTTTCCGCCCGCCTCTCAACTGTCAATCAACTGTTTACTTCCCCCCCCCCAAACCACACACACACACACACACACACACACACACACACACACACACACCAGGAAGCAGCCCGTGACAGCTGACTAACTCCCAGGTACCTATTTACTGCTAGGTAACAGGGGCATTCAGGGGTGAAAGAAACTGCCCATTTGTTTCTGCCTGGTGCCGGAATCGAACCCGCGCCACAGAACTACGAGACCTGCGCGCTATCCACCAGGCTACCAGGCCCCTAGCCCTTGCCCTTGTTGTGATGGGGTGGTGAAGGTGGTGGTGGTGTTGGTGTGGTTGTGATGGGAGTGGTTATGACGGTGGTGGTTGTTATTGTGGTTGTGATGGGAGTGGTTATGACGGTGGTGGTTGTTATTGTGGTTGTAGTTGTGATGGGAGTGGTTATGACGGTGGTGGTGGTTGTGGTTGTGATGGGAGTGGTTATGACAGTGGTGGTGGTTGTGGTTGTGATGGGACTGGTTATGACGGTGGTGGTGGTGGTGGTGGTGGTGGTGTGATGGGGTGGTGAAGGTGGTGGTGGTGTTGGTGTGGTTGTGATGGGAGTGGTTATGACGGTGGTGGTGGTGGTGGTGGTGGTGTGGTTGTGATGGTAGTGGATATGACAGTGGTGGTGGTGGTGGTATGGTTGTGGTTGTGGGAACTCAACAAGTGATTGATTTGACTATTAATTCAAGGGATTTTGTTTAATTGTATTTATTACTTGTAAGCGGACTGTATTTTGTAATTTATTGTCACCAGTAAACTTCCCTTTATACATTTTTTTTATGGAGGGGGGGGGGGGGTTGGTTCATATTATAATCTTCATGTTATTAAACGGTAGAAGTAAATAATAATTTGTTATTACACAACTACGTTAGTTATAACGTGAGTTATATCGAGATCATTTATATCGTGATAATTTATATCATGATAATTTTATATCGTATAATTTATATGTATAGTGTGTAACTTGTCATCTAAGATCAGGTTCACTCCGTGTGGTCCGTCCTGGACCAGTACTCCAGGAGGGAGTACTCCTGGACCAGTACTCCAGGAGGGAGTACTCCTGGACCAGTACTCCAGGAGGGAGTACTCCTGGACCAGTACTCCAGGAGGAAGTACTCCTAGACCAGTACTCCAGGAGGGAGTACTCCTGGACCAGTACTCCAGGAGGGAGTACTCCTGGACCAGTACTCCAGGAGGGAGTACTCCTGAACCAGTACTCCAGGAGGGAGTACTCCTGGACCAGTACTCCAGGAGGGGGTACTCCTGGACCAGTACTCCTGAACCAGTACTCCAGGAGGGAGTACTCCTCGACCAGTACTCCAGGAGGGAGTACTCCTGAACCAGTACTCCAGGAGGGAGTACTCATGAACCAGTACTCCAGGAGGGAGTACTCCTGGACCAGTACTCCAGGAGGGAGTACTCCTGGACCAGTACTCCAGGAGGAAGTACTCCTGAACCAGTACTCCAGGAGGGAGTACTCCTGGACCAGTACTCCAGGAGGGGGTACTCCTGGACCAGTACTCCTGAACCAGTACTCCAGGAGGGAGTACTCCTCGACCAGTACTCCAGGAGGGAGTACTCCTGGACCAGTACTCCTGAACCAGTACTCCAGGAGGGAGTACTCATGAACCAGTACTCCAGGAGGGAGTACTCCTGGACCAGTACTCCAGGAGGGAGTACTCCTGGACCAGTACTCCAGGAGGGAGTACTCCTGGACCAGTACTCCAGGAGGGAGTACTCCTGGACCAGTACTCCGGGAGGGAGTACTCCTGGACCAGTACTCCAGGAGGGAGTACTCCTGGACCAGTACCCCAGGAGGGAGTACTCCTGGACCAGTACTCCAGGAGGGAGTACTCCTGGACCAGTACTCCAGGAGGGAGTACTCCTGAACCTGTACTCCAGGAGGGAGTACTCCTGGACCAGTACTCCAGGAGGGAGTACTCCTGGACCAGTACTCCTGAACCAGCACTCCAGGAGGGAGTACTCCTCGACCAGTACTCCAGGAAGGAGTACTCCTGGACCAGTACTCCTGAACCAGTACTCCAGGAGGGAGTACTCATGAACCAGTACTCCAGGAGGGAGTACTCCTGGACCAGTACTTCAGGAGGGAGTACTCCTGAACCAGTACTCCAGGAGGAAGTACTCCTCGACCAGTACTCCAGGAGGGAGTACTCCTGGACCAGTACTCCTGAACCAGTACTCCAAGAGGGAGTACTCCTGGACCAGTACTCCAGAAGGGAGTACTCCTGAACCAGTACCCCAGGAGGGAGTACTCCTGGACCAGTACTTCAGGAGGGAGTACTCCTGAACCAGTACTCCAGGAGGGAGTACTCATGAACCAGTACTCCAGGAGGGAGTACTTTTGAACCAGTACCCCAGGAGGGAGTACTCCTGAACCAGTACTCCAAGAGGGAGTACTCCTGGACCAGTACTTCAGGAGGGGGTACTCCTGAACCAGTACTCCAGGAGGGAGTACTCTTGGACCAGTACTTCAGGAGGGAGTACTCCTGAACCAGTACTCCAGGAGGGAGTACTCCTGGACCAGTACTTCAGGAGGGAGTACTCCTGAACCAGTACTCCAGGAGGGAGTACTCCTGGACCAGTACTCCTGAACCAGTTCTCCAGGAGGGAGTACTCCTGAACCAGTACTCCAGGAGGGAGTACTCCCGGACCAGTACTCCAGGAGGGAGTACTCCTGGACCAGTACTCCAGGAGGAAGTACTCCTGGACCAGTACTCCTGAACCAGTACTCGAGGAGGGAGTACTCCTGAACCAGTACTTCAAGAGGGAGTACTCCTGGACCAGTACTCCAGGAGGGAGTACTCCTGGACCAGTACTCCAGGAGGGAGTACTCCTGGACCAGTACTCCAGGAGGGAGTACTCTTGGACCAGTACTCCAGGAGGGAGTACTCCTGAACCAGTACTCCAGGAGGGAGTACTCCTGAACCAGTACCCCAGGAGGGAGTACTCCTGGACCAGTACTCCAGGAGGGAGTACTCCTGAACCAGTACTCCAGGAGGGAGTACTCCTGGACCAGTACTCCAGGAGGGAGTACTCCTGGACCAGTACTCCAGGAGGGAGTACTCCTGGACCAGTACTCCAGGAGGGAGTACTCCTGGACCAGCACTCCAGGAGGGAGTACTCCTGGACCAGTACTCCAGGAGGGAGTACTCCTGGACCAGTACTCCAGGAGGGAGTACTCCTGGACCAGTACTCCAGGAGGGAGTACTCCTGGACCAGTACTCCAGGAGGAAGTACTCCTGAACCAGTACTCCAGGAGGGAGTACTCCTCGACCAGTACTCCAGGAGGGAGTACTCCTGGACCAGTACTCCTGAACCAGTACTCCAGGAGGGAGTACTCATGAACCAGTACTCCAGGAGGGAGTACTCCTGGACCAGTACTCCAGGAGGGAGTACTCCTGGACCAGTACTCCAGGAGGGAGTACTCCTGGACCAGTACTCCAGGAGGGAGTACTCCTGGACCAGTACTCCAGGAGGGAGTACTCCTGGACCAGTACTCCAGGAGGGAGTACTCCTGGACCAGTACTCCAGGAGGAAGTACTCCTGGACCAGTACTCCTGAACCAGTACTCGAGGAGGGAGTACTCCTGAACCAGTACTTCAAGAGGGAGTACTCCTGGACCAGTACTCCTGGACCAGTACTCCAGGAGGGAGTACTCCTGGACCAGTACTCCAGGAGGGAGTACTCCTGGACCAGTAATCCAGGAGGGAGTACTCCTGGACCAGTACTCCAGGAGGGAGTACTCCTGACCAGTACTCCAGGAGGGAGTACTCCTGGACCAGTACTCCAGGAGGGGGTACTCCTGGACCAGTACTCCTGAACCAGTACTCCAGGAGGGAGTACTCCTCGACCAGTACTCCAGGAGGGAGTACTCCTGGACCAGTACTCCTGAACCAGTACTCCAGGAGGGAGTACTCATGAACCAGTACTCCAGGAGGGAGTACTCCTGGACCAGTACTCCAGGAGGGAGTACTCCTGGACCAGTACTCCAGGAGGGAGTACTCCTGGACCAGTACTCCAGGAGGGAGTACTCCTGGACCAGTACTCCAGGAGGTAGTACTCCTGGACCAGTACTCCAGGAGGGAGTACTCCTTGACCAGTACTCCAGGAGAGAGTACTCCTGGACCAGTACTCCAGGAGGGAGTACTCCTGAACCAGTACTCCAGGAGGGAGTACTCTTGGACCAGTACTCCAGGAGGGAGTACTCCTGGACCAGTACTCCTGAACCAGTACTCCAGGAGGGAGTACTCCTCGACCAGTACTCCAGGAGGGAGGAATCCTGGACCAGTACTCCTGAACCAGTACTCCAGGAGGGAGTACTCATGAACCAGTACTCCAGGAGGGAGTACTCCTGGACCAGTACTTCAGGAGGGAGTACTCCTGAACCAATACTCCAGGAGAGAGTACTCCTCGACCAGTACTCCAGGAGGGAGTACTCCTGGACCAGTACTCCTGAACCAGTACTCCAAGAGGGAATACTCCTGGACCAGTACTCCAGAAGGGAGTACTCCTGGACCAGTACTCCAGGAGGGAGTACTCCTGAACCAGTACTCCAGGAGGGAGTACTCCTGAACCAGTACCCCAGGAGGGAGTACTCCTGGACCAGTACTTCAGGAGGGAGTACTCCTGAACCAGTACTCCAGGAGGGAGTACTCATGAACCAGTACTCCAGGAGGGAGTACTTTTGAACCAGTACCCCAGGAGGGAGTACTCCTGAACCAGTACTCCAAGAGGGAGTACTCCTGGACCAGTACTCCAGGAGGGAGTACTCCTGGACCAGTACTCCATGAGGGAGTACTCCTGGACCAGTACTTCAGGAGGGAGTACTCCTGAACCAGTACTCCAGGAGGGAGTACTCTTGGACCAGTACTTCAGGAGGGAGTACTCCTGAACCAGTACTCCAGGAGGGAGTACTCCTGGACCAGTACTTCAGGAGGGAGTACTCCTGAACCAGTACTCCAGGAGGGAGTACTCATGAACCAGTACTCCAGGAGGGAGTACTTTTGAACCAGTACCCCAGGAGGGAGTACTCCTGAACCAGTACTCCAAGAGGGAGTACTCCTGGACCAGTACTCCAGGAGGGAGTACTCCTGGACCAGTACTCCATGAGGGAGTACTCCTGGACCAGTACTTCAGGAGGGAGTACTCCTGAACCAGTACTCCAGGAGGGAGTACTCTTGGACCAGTACTTCAGGAGGGAGTACTCCTGAACCAGTACTCCAGGAGGGAGTACTCCTGGACCAGTACTTCAGGAGGAAGTACTCCTGAACCAATACTCCAGGAGGGAGTACTCCTGGACCAGTACTCCTGAACCAGTTCTCCAGGAGGGAGTACTCCTGAACCAGTAATCCAGGAGGGAGTACTCCTGGACCAGTACTCCAGGAGGGAGTACTCCTGGACCAGTACTCCTGAACCAGTACTCGAGGAGGGAGTACTCCTGAACCAGTACTTCAAGAGGGAGTGCTCCTGGACCAGTACTCCAGGAGGGAGTACTCCTGGACCAGTACTCCAGGAGGGAGTACTCCTGGACCAGTACTCCAGGAGGGAGTACTCCTGGACCAGTACTCCAGGACCAGTACTCCAGGAGGGAGTACTCCTGAACCAGTACTCCAGGAGGGAGTACTCCTGAACCAGTACCCCAGGAGGGAGTACTCCTGGACCAGTACTCCAGGAGGGAGTACTCCTGAACCAGTACTCCAGGAGGGAGTACTCCTGGACCAGTACTCCAGGAGGGAGTACTCATGGACCAGTACTCCAGGAGGGAGTACTCCTGGACCAGTACTCCAGGAGGGAGTACTCCTGGACCAGTACTCCAGGAGGGAGTACTCCTGGTCCAGTACTCCAGGAGGGAGTACTCCTGGACCAGTACTCCAGGAGGGAGTACTCATGAACCAGTACTCCAGGAGGGAGTACTTTTGAACCAGTACCACAGGAGGGAGTACTCCTGAACCAGTACTCCAAGAGGGAGTACTCCTGGGCCAGTACTCCAGGAGGGAGTACTCCTGGACCAGTACTCCATGAGGGAGTACTCCTGGACCAGTACTTCAGGAGGGAGTACTCCTGAACCAGTACTCCAGGAGGGAGTACTCTTGGACCAGTACTTCAGGAGGGAGTACTCCTGAACCAGTACTCCAGGAGGGAGTACTCCTGGACCAGTACTTCAGGAGGGAGTACTCCTGAACCAGTACTCCAGGAGGGAGTACTCCTGGACCAGTACTCCTGAACCAGTTCTCCAGGAGGGAGTACTCCTGAACCAGTACTCCAGGAGGGAGTACTCCTGGACCAGTACTCCAGGAGGGAGTACTCCTGGACCAGTACTCCTGAACCAGTACTCGAGGAGGGAGTACTCCTGAACCAGTACTTCAAGAGGGAGTACTCCTGGACCAGTACTCCAGGAGGGAGTACTCCTGGACCAGTACTCCAGGAGGGAGTACTCCTGGACCAGTACTCCAGGAGGGAGTACTCCTGGACCAGTACTCCAGGACCAGTACTCCAGGAGGGAGTACTCCTAAACCAGTACTCCAGGAGGGAGTACTCCTGAACCAGTACCCCAGGATGGAGTACTCCTGGACCAGTACTCCAGGAGGGAGTACTCCTGAACCAGTACTCCAGGAGGGAGTACTCCTGGACCAGTACTCCAGGAGGGAGTACTCATGGACCAGTACTCCAGGAGGGAGTACTCCTGGACCAGTACTCCAGGAGGGAGTACTCCTGGACCAGTACTCCAGGAGGGAGTACTCCTGGACCAGTACTCCAGGAGGGAGTACTCCTGGACCAGTACTCCAGGAGGGAGTACTCCTGGACCAGTACTCCAGGAGGGAGTACTCCTGGACCAGTACTCCAGGAGGGAGTACTCCTGGACCAGTACTCCAGGAGGGAGTACTCCTGGACCAGTACTCCCAGTACCTCCGTCCTGGAGGTACTGGGAGTACCTCTAATGGCAGCTGTTGGTCCGTGTTGTGGGCCGGCTACACTGCTGTTTCAGGCCTCTCAGTTTACCTGCCGTCGTAACACTGTAATATCTGATCACTACATATAAGTACAGAGGTGTTACACATGAAACTGGGGTTGATTACTAGTGCACAACGTACCCTTGTGGGCGGTACTTCCCTGCGCCCTAACCATTTATCTCTGGCACTTCCATCCGTTCTTTCAACTATTAGTAACTAACATGAGTCACGTTGCCCTATGGGTTTTGGTAGTAAGAGTTAGTGGTCAGGGGGTTACCTTCCCTTGAGGTTACCTTGAGGTGCTTCCGGGGCTTAGCGTCCCCGCGGCCCGGTCGTCGACCAGGCCTCCAGGTTGCTGGACTGATCAACCAGGCTGTTGGACGCGGCTGCTCGCAACCTGACGTATGAGTCACAGCCTGGTTGATCAGGTATCCTTTGGAGGTGCTTATCCAGTTCTCTTTTGAACACTGTGAGGGGTCGGCCAGTTATGCCCCTTATGTGTAGTGGAAGCGTGTTGAACAGTCTCGGGCCTCTGATGTTGATAGAGTTCTCTTTCAGAGTACCTGTTGCACCTCTGCTTTTCAACGGGGGTATTCTGCACATTCTGCCATATCTTCTGGTCTCATGTGATGTTATTTCTGTGTGCAGGTTTGGGACCAGCCCCTCTAATATTTTCCACGTGTAAATTATTATGTATCTCTCCCGCCTGCGCTCAAGGGAGTAAAGATTTAGGCTCTTTAGTCGGTCCCAATAGTTTAGATGTTTTACTGAGTGGATTCTAGCAGTAAAGGATCTCTGCACGCTCTCCAGGTCAGCAATTTCTCCAGCTTAGAAAGGGGCTGTCATTGTGCAGCAGTACTCCACTCTAGAGAGCACAAGCGTTTTGAAAAGTATCATCATCGGTATAGCATCTCTAGTGTGAAAAGTTCTTGTTAGCCAACCTGTCATTTTTCTTGCAGTTGTGACGGCTACTTATTGTGTTCTTTAAAGGTAAGGTCTTCCGACATGAGTACTCCCAAATCCTTTACATTGCCTTTTCGTTCTATGTTATGATTTGCCTGAGTTTTGTACGTGATTTCCGTTTTTAGATTTTCATTTTTTCCATAGCGCATCAGTTGGAACTTATCTTCGTTAAACACCATATTATTTTCTGTAGCCCATAGAAAGACCTGATCTACATCTGATTGGAGGTTTGCCGTGTCCTCTATGTTGCCTACTCTCATGAAGATCCAAGTGTCATCTGCAAAGGATGATACAGTGCTATAGGTTGTGTTCTTGTTTATGTCCGATATGAGGATGAAGAAAAAGTACTGGAGCAAGCACAGTACCCTGGGGGACTGAGCTCTTCACGGTTGATGGGCTGGATTTTATTTTGTTGACTATTACACATTGGGTTCTGTTAGTCAGGAAATTGTAGATCCATCTGCCTATTTTCCCGGTAATTCCTTTTGAACGCATTTTATGTGCAGTAACACCATGGTCACATTTATCAAAAGCTTTTGCGAAATCTATGTAAATTACATCAGCGTTTTGTTTGTCTTCCATAGCATCTAATGCCATATCATAGTGGTCCAGCAACTGCGACCGGCAAGAGCGCCCTGTTCTGAAGGCTGAGTGTTGCAGGCTGAGTGTTGGCTCAACTACCTCGTGACGAGTCAACTGACAGCTTCAGTGCCCTCTAACCACACAATCATGGCTGCCCTTGTTTACACTAACGCCTCCTTCCTCCTCTCTGGTTCAGAACCATTTGTTTATATTTGAGATTCGGGAGGAAGAATGGGTTTGAGACCAAATCTAAATATTTACTATATAATTAATTTTGTAGATTAATTTTATTGTCTTACCAACCCTAAGACAAGAAGATTTTATATTAAATTAGACAAAAATGTTGGCTGAGCTATTGTGTAACTTTCCTTGGGAACGTAACCCTGTTTTCTGAAACTTTTCTATGACTAACTAATGTAAATTAACAACATCTTATGGCGGTTACACTAGAATTTGTATATTTAATGTGGAAATTTCCCACAGTTGTGGTTGTGATGGGAGTGGTTATAACAGTGGTGGTGGTTGTGATTGTGATGGGAGTGGCTATGAGGGTGGTGGTTGTGTGGGTGTGGGTACGATGGTGTTGGTGTGGTTGTGATGGGAGTGGCTATGAGGAAGGTGGTTGTGTAGTTGTGGTTATGGTGGTGGAGGTGTGGTTGTGATGGTGGTAGTGGTGGTTGTAATGGTTTAATTCTTGGTCGTGATAGTTATTGTGGTTGTTTTATGATGGTTGTGATGGTGGTTATAATGGTGATATAGTGGTATATTGTTATGGTGGTAGTTTTGGTCGCTTTATGGTGTTGATGGTTATAGTGATGGTGTTGTGATGGTGGTTGTGTAGGGGTTGTGATGATGGTGCAGAGGTAGTTATGAATGTGTTAGTTATGATGGTTGTGGTGGTGGTGGTGCAGTGATTGTAGTGGTGGTGGTGCAGTGATTGTACTGGTGGTGGTGGTGCAGTGAGTGTAGTGGTGGTTGTGATGGGGAGACTGTTGCGGTTATGAGAGTGGTAGTAGGGAGGTATGATGGTTGTGATGCTGGTAGTATGGGTGGTGTGGTGGTTGTGATCGTGATGGTGGTAGTGTGGTGATTATGATGATAGTAATGGTAGTTGTGATGGTTGTCGCGGTGATGGAATGACAGTTGTGATCGTGGTAGTGGTGGTTGTGATTGTGGTTTTGGGTTGGCTGGTACGTAGATATGGGTTAGTGGGTGGGTGATTGTGAGGAATGTGGAAGGCTGTTGTGATGGTTGTGGATGGGTGGTTCTGAGCGAGGGGGTGAGTAGTGGTTGTAAGTAGTGGTTGTTGTGTTGTGAGTAGTCTCTCTCTCTCTCTCTCTCTCTCTCTCTCTCTCTCTCTCTTTCTCTCTCTCTCTTTCTCTCTCTCTCTCTCTCTCTCTCTCTCTCTCTCTCTCTCTCTCTCTCTCTCTCTCTCTCTCTCTCTCTCTCTCTCTCTCTCTCTCTCTCTCTTTCTCCCTCTCTCTCTCTCGCTCTCCATCTTTCTCTCTCTCCCTTTCTCTCTCTCTCTCTCTCTCTCTCTCTCTCTCTCTCTCTCTCTCTCTCTCTCTCTCTCTCTCTCTCTCTCTCTCTCTCTCTCTCTCTCTCTCCCTCATACGCTGGAGGTATGGCATGGTTTACAAAGTAAACCAGAGGTTATTTTGGAGCTTGGCAAACGTGTTGAATGTGAAGGAAAAAGGCGACATCGGAAGGTGATCTGATAAAGATGAGAGATGTCTGGCGTCACCATTAGCCAATAGGAGAGAGGCTGGACCGTGGCGTGAAAGGCGTCGTTGATTGGCTGGAGCCTCACATGTGTGCGGGAGGGAAGAGACACATGTCGTTGCCCTGCAGTTTTTAGCTGGAAAATCTTCTATATCGTCCAAGAAGTGACAGTCACTAGTGAGAGAAAGGAGAGCCATAGAAGAGATGTGTGTACCTCCGTTGTATACCCGGGAGCAGTGAGTGCCCTTGGCACCAAGCCGACAGATGTGCCCTTGGCACCAAGCCAACAGATGTGCCCTTGGCACCAAGCCGACAGATGTGCCCTTGGCACCAAGCTGACAGATGTGCCCTTGGCACCAAGCCGACAGATGTGCCCTTGGCACCAAGCCGACAGATGTGCCCTTGGCACCAAGCCGACAGCTGTGCCCTTGGCACCAAGCCGACAGATGTGCCCTTGGCACCAAGCCGACAGATGTGCCTGAGAGCTTGTGAAGCATGCAAGAGGTTCCCATCCCGTGGGAGGAGGAGGAGGAGGAGGGGGAGGTCCGCCAGGAGGTGGACACCTGTCTTCAGCTCCCACACACAAGGCAGAGGAGGACAGAGGCGGCCAGGAGGTGGACACCTGTCTTCAGCTCCCACACACAAGGCAGAGGAGGACAGAGGCGGCCAGGAGGTGGACACCAGTCTTCAGCTCCCACACACAAGGCAGAGGACGACAGAGGCGGCCAGGAGGTGGACACCTGTCTTCAGCTCCCACACACAAGGCAGAGGACGACAGAGGCGGCCAGGAGGTGGACACCTGTCTTCAGCTCCCACACACAAGGCAGAGGAGGACAGAGGCGGCCAGGAGGCTTGACGACAGCCTTGGGGAAAGATGAGACTCTCGGCGCCATTTTGATCTATCGGACGACGCGTCCTGTTGCCCACGCTAGAGGACTGGCCGGGGAGGATTGACCGGGCACCAGTCCTTAACTGTAGCCTCTGTTCACCCAGCAGTGAATGGGTACCGGGTTGTTAAACGATTTGGCGAATCGTATTCCAGGGACAACTTAGGATTAAGGACCTGCCCGAAACGCTATGCGTGCTAGTGGCTTTACAGGAATGTAAGCACTCTTGTTTAAATAATAAAAACTGTACTCACTTACTGGGACTGAGTACAAACAACTGTACTCACTTACTGGGACTGAGTACAAAAGACTGTACTCACTAATGAAAGAGTTGGAGGAAGGACACACGAGGATAAGAAGGCGAGAAGGCTATCCACAGCTCCAGCAGTGGATGTGAACACAAGACAACAGGCGTGTGCTGAGTCCCACAGTTATAACATGGCCACTTTCTCCAGAAATGTTCCCGAGTTACTTCCTGAAGGTGTTAATAGAGCGGCGTCTGCACAGAGGATAGCGTGTGTTGTCTTTGTGTGATTGCTCGCTTTCTTGCTTTCCCCTTCCTAATTAAACGTAACATGGCGGTTCTAATTTACATGGGAATTGTTGTAGGTGGTTAAGGAGTGTTGGTGGGGGCAGAGATGATAGAGGTACTGTTGAATGCGGTAGTACATGTTGTTGTATTGTTGGTGGGGCTATTGTTGTTGTGGGTGTATTGGGGTATGTTGTAGACGTGGTGTTGTAAGCGCCTGTAGTGTTGAAGGTTGTGTTTGAGTCAGTGCAGGTGGTGATTGTGTTGGAAGCGTTTATAATAGTAGAGGAACCAGCAACAAAACATGTTTGTGTTCACTACTATAATCAACGATCACTAAAACGCGAATCTAATCTTTTCCAAGATTAGTTCATTGTTGACAAAATCTCCAAATATCTTGTATAGTTAATAATGAATACACTAGGAATAATTACAATGAATCACAGTAGTGGGAGTGAGACATCGGGGAGCTGGGCGAGGAGATTGTCTCCCAGTGTAGGTGTGCTGGTAGTTGTGGTGGTGGTGGTCTAGGTGATGATAATGATGCTGGTTTAGAGGGTGATAATAGTGGTGGCCGCGGTGGTGATGAGGATGATGTGGTGAAGAGCGTGATGATGATGATGATGATAGTGGTGGTGGTGGTAGTGGAGGTGTTGAGGATTGTTGAGGCGGTGCTGGAGATGGTGAATTACTTACCCACCAGTACTTACCCCTACCAGTACTTACCCCACCAGTACTTACCCACCAGTACTTACCCACCAGTACTTATCCCACCAGTACTTAACCACCAGTACTTACCCACCAGTACTTACCCCTACCAGTGTGCCTGGTAGGGGTAAGGGGTCGTGTGCCTCGTAGCCTGGTGGATACCGCGCAGGACTCGTAATTCTGTGGCGCGGGTTCGATTCCCGCACGAGGCAGAAACAAATGGGCAAAGTTTCTTTCACCCTGAATGCCCCTGTTACCTAGCAGTAAATAGGTACCTGGGAGTTAGTCAGCTGTCACGGGCTGCTTCCTGTGGGGTGGAGGCCTGGTCGAAGACCGGCCCGCGGGGACACTAAAGCCCCGAAATCATCTCAAGATACCCTCAAGATACCCATACCAGTACTTACCCAACCAGCTCTTACCCCACCAGTACTTACCCTACCAGTACTTACCCTACCAGTTCTTACCCCACCAGAACTTACCCTACCAGTACTTACCCACCAGTACTTACCCCACCAGAACTTACCCCACCAGTACTTACCCAACTAGTACTTACCCCACCAGAACTTACCCTACCAGTACTTACCCCCACCAGTACTTACCCCACCAGTACTTACCCACCAGTACTTACCCACCAGTACTTACCCCACCAGTACTTACCCCACCAGTACTTACCCACCAATACTTACCCTACCAGTACTTACCCACCAGTACTTACCCATCAGTACTTACCCACCAGTACTTACCCCACCAGCACTTACCCCACAGTACTTACCCACCAATACTTACCCTACCAGTACTTACCCACCAGTACTTACCCATCAGAACTTACCCACCAGTACGTATCCTACCAGTACTTACCCCACCAGTACTTACCCACCAGTACTTACCCACCAGTACTTACCCCACCAGTACTTACCCACCAGTACTTACCCATCAGTTCTTACCCACCAGTAATTATCCTACCAGTACTTACCCACCAGTATTTACCCACCAGTACTTATCCTACCAGTACTTACCCTACCAGTACTTACCCACCAGTACTTACCCATCAGTACTTACCCATCAGTACTTACCCACCAGTACCTACCCCACCAGTACTTACCCACCAGTACTTACCCTACCAGTACTTACCCAACCAGTACTTACCCACCAGTACTTACCCTACCAGTACTTACCCACCAGTACTTACCCCACCAGTACCTACCCACTAGTACTTACCCCACCAGTACCTACCCACCAGTACTTACCCCACCAGTACCTACCCACTAGTACTTACCAACCAGTACTTACCCCACCAGTACTTACCCTACCAGTACTTACCCTACCAGTACTTACCCTACCAGTACTTACCCACCAGTACTTAAACCACCAGTACTTACCCACCAGTACTTACCCCACCAGTATCTACCCACCAGTACTTACCCCACCAGTACCTACCCACTAGTACTTACCCACCAGTACTTACCCCACCAGTACTTACCCTACCAGTACTTACCCACCAGTACTTACCCCACCAGTACCTACCCACCAGTACTTACCCCACCAGTACTTACCCTACCAGTACTTACCCACCAGTACTTACCCCACCAGTACCTAGCCACCAGTACTTACCCCACCAGTACCTACCCACTAGTACTTACCCATCAGTACTTACCCCACCAGTGCTTACCCCACCAGTACTTACCCACCAGTACTTACCCACCAGTACTTACCCCACCAGTACTTACCCACCAGTACTTACCCCACCAGTACTTACCCACCAGTACTTACCCACCAGTACTTACCCTACCAGTACTTACCCACCAGTACTTACCAAGCAGTACTTACTCAACTGTACTCACTCACCAGAACTTACCCACCAGTACTTACTCACCTGTACTTACTCACCTGTACTTACCCGCCAGTACTTACCCACCAGTACTTACCCACCAGTACTTACCCACCAGTACTTACACACCAGTACTTACTCACCTGTACTTACTCACCTGTATTTACCCACCAGTACTTACCCACCAGTACTTACCCACCAGTACTTACTCACCTGTACTTACTCACCTGTACTTTCCCACCAGTATGTACTCACCTGTACTTACCTACCTGTACTTACTCACCTGCACTTACCCACCAGTACTTACCCACCAGTACTTACCCACCAATATTTACTCACCTATGAGTAAGTACTGGTAAGTACTGGTGAGTAAGTACCCACAAGTACTTACTCACCAGTACTTACTCACCAGTACTTACTTACCTGTACTTACTCACCTGTACTTACCCACCGGTACTTACCCACCAGTACTTACCATACCAGTATCTACTCACCTGTACTTATCCACCAGTACTTACCCACCAGTACTTACCCCACTAGTACTTACTCACCTGTACTTACTCACCTGTACTTACCCACCAGTACTTACCCACTACCCACCAGTACTTACCCACTACCCACTAGTACTTTCTCACCTGTACATACTCACCTGTACTTATCCACCAGTACTTACCCCGCTAGTACTTACTCACCTGTACTTACTCACCCGTACTTACCCACCAGTACTTACCCACCAGTACTTACCCAGCAATACTTACCCACCAGTACTTACTCACCAGTACTTGCCCACCAGTACTTACCTACCAGTACTTACCCCATCCGTACTTACTCACCTGTACTTACTCACCTGTACTTACCCATCAGTACTTACCCACCAGTACTTACTCGCCTGTACTCACTCACCTGTACTTACCCACCAGTACCTACCCACCAGTGCTTACCCACCAGTAGTTACTCACCTGTACTTACACACCAGTACTTACCCCACTAGTACTTACTCACCTGTACTTACTCACCTGTACTTACCCACCAGTACTTACCCACTACCCACCAGTACTTTCTCACCTGTACACACTCGCCTGTACTTATCCACTAGTACTTACCCACCAGTACTTACCCACCAGTACTTACCCACCAGTACTTATCCCACCAGTACTTAACCACCAGTACTTACCCACCAGTACTTACCCCTACCAGTGTGCCTGGTAGGGGTAAGGGGTCGTGTGCCTCGTAGCCTGGTGGATACCGCGCAGGACTCGTAATTCTGTGGCGCGGGTTCGATTCCCGCACGAGGCAGAAACAAATGGGCAAAGTTTCTTTCACCCTGAATGCCCCTGTTACCTAGCAGTAAATAGGTACCTGGGAGTTAGTCAGCTGTCACGGGCTGCTTCCTGGGGGTGGAGGCCTGGTCGAGGACCGGCCCGCGGGGACACTAAAGCCCCGAAATCATCTCAAGATACCCTCAAGATACCCATACCAGTACTTACCCAACCAGCTCTTACCCCACCAGTACTTACCCTACCAGTACTTACCCTACCAGTTCTTAAACACCAGAACTTACCCTACCAGTACTTACCCACCAGTATTTAACCACCAGTACTTACCCACCAGTACTTACTCACCTGTACTTACTCACCTGTACTTACCCACCAGTACTTACCCACCAGTACTTACCCCTACCAGTACTTACCCAACCAGCACTTACCCCACCAGTACTTACCCTACCAGTACTTACCCTACCAGTACTTACCCCACCAGAACTTACCCCACCAGTTCTTACCCAACTAGTACTTACCCCACCAGAACTTACCCTACCAGTACTTACCCCCACCAGTACTTACCCCACCAGTACTTACCCACCAGTACTTACCCACCAGTACTTACCCCACCAGTACTTACCCCACCAGTATTTACCCACCAGTACTTACCCACCAGTACTTACCCCACCAGTACTTACCCACCAGTACTTACCCATCAGTTCTTACCCACCAGTAATTATCCTACCAGTACTTACCCACCAGTATTTACCCACCAGTACTTATCCTACCAGTACTTACCCTACCAGTACTTACCCACCAGTACTTACCCATCAGTACTTACCCCACCAGTACTTACCCCACCAGTACTTACCCATCAGTACTTACCCACCAGTACCTACCCCACCAGTACTTACCCACCAGTACTTACCCTACCAGTACTTACCCAACCAGTACTTACCCACCAGTACTTACCCTACCAGTACTTACCCACCAGTACTTACCCCACCAGTACCTACCCACTAGTACTTACCCCACCAGTACCTACCCACCAGTACTTACCCCACCAGTACCTACCCACTAGTACTTACCAACCTGTACTTACCCCACCAGTACTTACCCTACCAGTACTTACCCTACCAGTACTTACCCTACCAGTACTTACCCACCAGTACTTAAACCACCAGTACTTACCCACCAGTATTACCCCACCAGTACCTACCCACCAGTACTTACCCCACCAGTACCTACCCACTAGTACTTACCCACCAGTACTTACCCCACCAGTACTTACCCCACTAGTACTTACCCATCAGTACTTACCCCACCAGTGTTTACCTCACCAGTACTTACCCACCAGTACTTACCCACCAGTACTTACCCCACCAGTACTTACCCACCAGTACTTACCCACCAGTACTTACCCTACCAGTACTTACCCACCAGTACTTACCAAGCAGTACTTACTCAACTGTACTCACTCACCAGAACTTACCCACCAGTACTTACTCACCTGTACTTAGACACCTGTACTTACCCGCCAGTACTTACCCACCAGTACTTACCCACCAGTACTTACCCACCAGTACTTACCCACCAGTACTTACACACCAGTACTTACTCACCTGTACTTACTCACCTGTATTTACCCACCAGTACTTACCCACCAGTACTTACCCACCAGTACTTACTCACCTGTACTTACTCACCTGTACTTTCCCACCCGTATGTACTCACCTGTACTTACCTACCTGTACTTACTCACCTGCACTTACCCACCAGTACTTACCCACCAGTACTTACCCACCAATATTTACTCATCTATACTTACCCACAAGTACTTACTCACCAGTACTTACTCACCAGTACTTACTTACCTGTACTTACTCACCTGTACTTACCCACCGGTACTTACCCACCAGTACTTACCATACCAGTATCTACTCACCTGTACTTACCCACCAGTATCTACTCACCTGTACTTACCCACCAGTACTTACCCATTACCCCCCAGTACTTACTCACCTGTACATACTCACCTGTACTTATCCACCAGTACTTACCCACCAGTACTTACCCCACTAGTACTTACTCACCTGTACTTACTCACCTGTACTTACACACCAGTACTTACCCACTAGTACTTTCTCACCTGTACTTATCCACCAGTACTTACCCCGCTAGTACTTACTCACCTGTACTTACTCACCCGTACTTACCCACCAGTACTTACCCACCAGTACTTACCCAGCAATACTTACCCACCAGTACTTACTCACCAGTACTTGCCCACCAGTACTTACCTACCAGTACTTACCCCATCCGTACTTACTCACCTGTACTTATTCACCTGTACTTACCCATCAGTACTTACCCACCAGTACTTACTCGCCTGTACTCACTCACCTGTACTTACCCACCAGTACCTACCCACCAGTGCTTACCCACCAGTAGTTCTGTTGTAATCCACAAGTTAGTAGGAATTATTAGCTAGAGGATCATTACTACAACACTTAACGAATGATGATTGAAAGTACATGTAAGTAGACAGACTATGGATCACATATCTAAGAAAGGTCAATGGATTAAGACCGAAGCTGTTTAGCCAAATTAATAATTCCTGGAAAGAGGAATTATTCTTCGTCAGGCTTCTAGGAACAAGATTACCGCTCTAGGGATAAGGTTAATCGGATTATACCTTCCTTGAGAGGAGTGGTGAAATGTTTGAGGCCATGGCTGACAGGAGGCAGTCTGGTTGTGGAAGTTGAACTAGCAAGTCCTCTGAGGTCTCCGGTTGTGGCAGCAGCGAAGTGTAGCAGACATCTATGCGAGAGCCTGTTGTGATCTTAGTGACCAAGTTAAGTCTGCAGTATGTGAGTATTGAATGTAAGACTAACCGGGTGTGGAGCGTTGTAGTAATGATTCCGTATTAGGGACTTAGGCGGAAGTTACGAGTGTGGGTGGTGATCGCGGAGGTCAAGTGGTCTATGGGTATTGGAAGTGTATTGACCTAATAGAGTATGTTAATTAATATAGTTTTATTTGTCAGAGTCTATTCTTTGTAATGAAATGACAAAACCCGACGGCCTTTAAATACCTTCCATATGTTCATTCATTGTGTTCCAGTACAAACCTAGTGGTACGCCTCAAGGGTCTGGTGTGTGTAGGAGTACACGGTGGTAGTAACGGTTGCTGAGGCAAGGTGTTATGTGTTGTGTATTCGCTGTGTTCGGAATGAACCGGCGTTCAGCGTCACGACATATTTGGTGGCAGCGCAAACAGGTTTGGAACACTTTGAGAGATGAAGGAAGTGTGTTACTGGTTTAGTTGGTGAGGGAATGTTCGGGAATTGGTAGACGTCGGGTTGTGTTCAGAACGGTGGATATTGGAGTGAGGAAGGGAAGGTGTGTGGGCCAGTGAGTGGCCATAGTGGGGTGTGGGGCCAAGGTGTGTGGCCAAGTGGAGTGGCCACGTTGTGCGGCAGGGAAAGGTCCCCTAAGGGGTGGAAACAGTAGTGTGGATAACTGATAAGTGACGTTGTTAATGGTGGCTTAAAATTATAAGTGATTCTAGTGAGATTAAGGGAATAAGGCCAAGTAAGGTTACTGTACGGTAAAGCGTCAAGCTGGTTCATACACGAGCACATAAGGGGCGAGTAGCCATGACGGGTACGGGTAGTAATAGGGGCGCCAGTGGCCAGGCCACGAGTAATGTCGGTCAGGGTGAGAGTGGTGATAACACGGCGGCGTTGCTTACGGCGCAGGCGGCAGCGTCAGAGACAATTGGGCAGGTTGCACAGTGGTTGAAAAATGTGTTGAGCACGCATGAGACGACTAACGCAGGACCTAAGGTATATGGAGACATACCCACGTTTTGGGGCGCCAAACGGGATTCGAAAGGTCAGTTACTGACGGATATTAGAACATTTTTCTTTGCTCTAGAGAAGGCGACTAGTGTGGGGTCATGGTCGGATCAGGCAAAGATTGCATTGGCATATTCCAAGGTGAAAGGGGAAGCAAAGACCCTGCTCAACTCGGCGGAAATTAGAGAAATAAATAGTTATAGCGAGTTTAAGCAGGAACTGATAGATCATTACGATGTGCAGCACGATGCAGTAGAACTAAAGGCTCAGTTAGCTACACTTAAACGAGAACCAGGGGAACAATTAAGGGCGTTTGGCCATAGAATAAGACACTTGGGTGATGTGATTGAGCGGACGGAAACGCAGTTCACGGGGGTAGTAAGAGATTCTATGCAACGGAGTGTTTTTTTCGGTGCATTACCGCGGGAAAGTGCGTTACACTGCAGGGAAGCTAAGTCTTTTAAGGAAGCGGTGAAACATGCAGTGTTTTGGGCGGAGAATAGCCCGACACATAAACTGACAGAGGATGACATTTTCAAAGAAGTGTCCCCTAAGGAACAGGCAAATCTTGCAGACACGCAAGAGAGACAGGCTCAGCTCTGGGCCCCAGTAGCTCAGCCAGTGGAGGATGGACCCGCGGCGGGGGTCACACATTCCAAGGGCAAGGGGCGAGGTGCTCCTCGACGTAACAATAATAAGGGCTGGGAGCCAAGGGTGTTCCAGGGACACAATACGAGTGGGGTGTCGTGGGGACCCCATCAGGGTACTCGTGGGCAGCGAGGAGGCTATAATCAAGGGGCACGTGGAGGCAGGTTCACTCCTGCTCCACCACGATACACGCCTGCTCAGGGAGCAACAGGAATGTACCACCGGAACCAGGGTACCGGTAGAGGGTATCCCCGGGGAACGGGGTACACTGCAGGTAAACACGAGCCAGAACGACCTAAGCAGACAAAAGTGTGTAAGCTGTGTGGTGACGGTGGTCACTTGGCCTGGCAGTGTAAGCTTTTTGTTCCGCCTAATTACCCAGTGTGTACAGTAGGGGGTGGCGGACAGTAGTTGTGTACCGTCGGGTCGGGTCATCCCATAAAGGTGCATTTACGGTTAAAGGGCACTATCTATACAGCCTTGGTGGACACCGGTGCTTCCGTGTCCATCATGAGTCGTAGCGTGTTAGGATCAGACGTCAGGCTGATACCGAACAACAGGAGATTAACGGCGGTGGGGGATAATGCGTTGCGGGTGTTGGGTGAGACAACTGTGGATTTCCAGCTAGAAGATAGATGGTTTAAACATAGTTTTGTAGTAATACAGGATATAGGGCTGAAACATACCAACATTATCTTGGGAATTGATTTCCTCGAAAAATACTCATGTACCATAGCGTTCAGCGCAAGGGGGAATAAATTGGTAAGTGGGGGTCAAGCGGTAGACGTTAACAAGGTGAGGAGTAGAGAAGGAGTAGCAGTAGTGAGGGGTAACTGTGGTAACTCGGCTGGGGACCAGAATATACAGTGGGCAGTCACGGTACCCAAGGATGTCACCATTCCGAGAGAAGCATCCTTAGTGATTAAAATGGCATGTAAAGCCAAGGGAGTAGACGTTGTGCAAATTGAGCCATTGGATAATCCAGCAGGGTTGGTGATAATGGAGACTATTGAAGACATAAATGAAGGGGTAATTCGGTTGAGGGTTTTTAATCCCTCTCGGTGGCCAGTCACCTTGAGTAAGCATGCACAGGTAGCGTGGGCGCACCCTGTGGAGGAGATTATTGCGGCCATGTCAGTAAGTCAGAGTGAGGGCGATGAGGATAGAATGGATAAATTAATGGGAATAGTGGATAGGATGTCCATGGAAAGGGAGGTTAAGGAAGCCTTAAGGGGCTTAGTCAGGGAGTTCCCGGATGTTTTTGCGTTGAGAGGGGAACCCCCGGGGTGCATTACTCAAGGAGCACATAGAATTGACGTAGAGGGCGCACATCCAGTATATACGAGAGCATATAGCCTACCAGTGGCACACCAGAGGGAGGTGAAAGAGGAGATCAGCCAGCTAAGGGAGCATGATATCATTGAACCATCCAGTTCACCTTGGCACAGCCCTCTCGTAGTAGTCAGAAAAAAGAATGGGGGAGTGAGGTTATGCGTAGATTTCCGCAGAATAAACAAGCTGACGAAAGACGAAGCATACCCATTACCAAACATACAGGACACATTGACACACTTGAAGGGTACACAATATTTTACCACATTAGACCTACTCAGTGGGTATCACCAGATACCGCTGGAGGAAGAGTCGAGGGAAATCACAGCGTTTAGTGCGTGCAACAACGAGCTCTGGCAATATAAACCACTTCCTTTCGGGTTGAAGTCAGCACCTGCTGTGTTCAGTAGGCTAATGATGAGTGTATTATCGGGGTTGATAGGTCCCACAGCGTTGCTGTACCTCGATGACGTAATCGTGCTGGGAAAGTCATTAGAGGAGCACATGCATAATTTGAGGAAACTCTTGCTAAGGCTGAGGTCACACAACCTCAAAGTGAATTTCGAAAAATGCAGTTTTTTTTGGAGAATCGGTAACATTCTTGGGTCATACAGTGGGCCAGATGGGTATCAGTCCATTGCCAGATAAAACCAGGGATATTCAAGAGTTCCCAGTTCCACAGAACAAGAAAGAGTGCAAATCTTTCCTGGGGTTGGTTAGCTATTATCGGCGATTTATTAAAGATTTTTCAAAAATTGCAAGACCATTACATCAGATCAGTGGACTTGCAGAGTTCGTGTGGGGGAAGGAACAACAGCAGGCGTTCCAGGTACTGAGGGCTGCTGTCAGCTCTCGCAGTATCTTGGCGCACCCAGAGCAAACCGTTTCTGGTGTATGCGGATGCTTCTGGCGCAGCGATAGGTGGTGTGGTAGCTCAGGTGGATGAACGAGGACGGGAGCGTCCCATTGCATTTTGTTCACGAGTACTATGTCCTGCAGAGAGGAACTATAGTACGATTGAGAGGGAAGCGCTAGCGATCACATTCATATTACAACGGAACCGGTACATCTTGCTTGGACATGAAATTTGGCTCAGAAGCGATCACAAACCCCTTAAGTATGTGTTCGAGTCCAAGGAGCCTTGTCAGCGACTGGCACGGTGGGTTACCTCGCTCTCAGAGTTTAACATTACAAACTTTGAACATGTACCTGGGAAAAGCAATGTGGTCGCTGACGCGTTGTCAAGGTGTCACAATGTAGCAGTGGTGAGTGAAAGGGGGGAGGAAGATGTGTCGTGGAATGTGAGGGAGTTGATACGGAGTCAGGAAGGTCACCCCCTGTGGGGGGAGGTAAGGAAGTTTTTGAGGGGTCAGCGTGCGGAGTTGAGGAAGTCACTTCCAGCCCCAGTGGATGAATTTGTGGTTGAAGATGAGGTGTTGTATCATCTTGGTAGGGTTTCGGGTATACGGTCTGAACCAGTATACCAGGCAGTCTTGACACCGGAGTTCCAGAGGACTGCAATGTATCTGTGTCATAACATCCCGGCAGCAGGCCATGGAGGGGAGTCCAAGACGTTGCACAGGGCACGTCAAAGGTTCTATTGGCCATCCATGGGTAAAGATATCAAGGTCTATGTAGCCTCTTGTGACAGTTGTCTGAGGTACAAGGCACATAGGTTGGGGGCGGAACCTTTGCGTAGGTGGCCGGAGGTGAGTACTCCCTTCGAGAGAGTACACATAGATCTCATTGGGCCGCTACCACAAGCTCATTCAGGGGCGAGGTACATATTTGTAGCAGTGGATGCACTCACACGGTTCACTGTGGTGAGTGCACTCCGTTCTAAGTCGGCAGAGGATGTGACCCAGGCCATGGTGGAAAGTGTGTTAACCAGGTTTGGGGCTCCTCAACAAGTTGTGTCAGACCAAGGGTCAGAGTTTATCAATCAAGTATTTCAAAGCATCGCGAGTGTGTATCAATTCAAACATACTCCAGTGCTGGCATATCGACCATCGGCGAATGGTTTGGTTGAAAGACACAATGCTGAAGTAATCAGTATTCTGCGGCATTTGGCAGCTGATGATGTGCTTGCATGGGATCAGAGTTTGTCGATGGTGGAGTCGGCGCTCAACACGGCGTTCAATAGGTCGGTGGGAGAAACCCCGCATTTTTTGTTGCATGGGATCGATCCCCGACTTCCGTTCACGACGTTCACAAGCAAGCAACCGCCATGCTATGCGTTAGACTTCAAAAGTGTTGTCTGTAGGCGAGCAACCAAGGCATTTGACTTGGTGAAACTACATTTAAGAAAGTCGACAGAGGTAGCAGAGGCATATTATAATGCGCGGAACAAGGTCCAAGCAAAGGTGATCAATGAAGGTGATAGGGTATTCGTGAAGCAGATGCACGCTCAGGCAGAAGGTAAGTTGGCACCCAAGTTTGTGGGGCCATGTCGGGTAATTAGCAAAAAGAATGCAGAAGTCAAGGTTAAGGTGCTAAACACAGGGCATGTGTTCTCCTGTCACCCAGACCGCGTCTATACACTGACCGGTCAGGCAAGTGAGGAGCCATACCCTACGGGGAGTGTGCCAGGGGAGAGCACACCAGCGGCTGAGAACATAGGTAGGGGTACGAGGAGTTGGCAATCAAGGGTAGATAACACAGAGCAGCCTTCGCAGGACCGAGGACAAGGTCCACAGGCGACGGTGACACATCGCTATCCGACCCGCTCTCGTGGGGTCATGAACACAGAAGGAGCATAGTATGTACTGTAGAGTAGTGCATGGCCATGGTAGTTTTTGTAGAGTGTGGGGTAGTGTGTAGAGTGTGGTGTGTAGTGGTGCATGGGCATGGTAGTTTTTGTAGAGTGTGGGGTAGTGTGTAGAGTGTGGTGTGTAGTGGTGCATGGGCATGGTAGTTTTTGTAGAGTGTGGGGTAGTGTGTAGAGAGTGGTGTTGAGTAGCATGTGTAGTGGGTGGTGTAGTGTTGTGGCGTTTGGACGCCTGGTATGGAGTGTGGTGTTATAATGAGGTCATCAGTGGTTGGGTTGACCAGAGGTGATGGTGTGTCGGAGTGGGTAAGTCTTATGGATAAGATGAAATGTGGATAATTGCAGGAGTTGGTGGCTGCAGTAGGCGAGCCACGTCGATATATCTAGCAAAACTCATAAAAGACTAATAAAAATTCATTATTCTCATTAAAATTTTCATTATTAATTATGTCGGAGTGGGTAAGTCTTATGGATAAGATTATAATGTAGAATTTCAAAATTTCAGGTGTTGGTGGTTGCAGTGAGCGAACCAAGTAGATATACTAATTTCTCATTAATTAAGTTGTTACAGGAATCTCGCTAGAGGCGAGCCAGTGGCAGTATGATGCTTTAGTGACATAAGTGTGAAATTATTTTAATGAGGTATTTATTGTGATAATGTATGTGTATGTATATACTGTATATTACCTCATCGGCACCATTACTGAGTGTTAGGCTTGAGAAGGTCCCCCGGGATCATGTCACAGAGCTTCAGGTAGAGTAGAAGGGAAGCCATGAGGCTACACTCAGTTATTCTAGAGAAAAAAAAAGGGGGAGGAAGTGAAGCCAACGTGACGTTATAGGCGAAATTCGCCCCCTGACATCAAAGCAGGGATAAGGGCCAGCTGCAATGGTTTTGCAGCTGCGCTCAGGCTATATACGGGGAGAGAGTAAGGAGCCGAGGGGGTTATGTGATAATGGGATTGAGCCAGGGGGCTCCAAGGGAATATTTTGCAGGTACAGCGGTCGGGAAGGTGTGAATACAGGTGGACACACTCTTGGCGGATGGGCCTTGACCAGAGAGCTGTGAGGGATCTACAGCATTCTGGGATTGGTGCCCTGGAACGAGACGTCAGCACAGACCCAAGGGAACATGACCCTGGGGTAGGAATCTCCGTTGCTCTGGAGGCCAGGATCACGTTACCTCAGAGCAACGATGGGACATTGACAACATTCACCAGGCTGGACAGCCTGGGTTTTGTCTGGGTCATGGAGGATCTATGACCTAGCAACCATGGGACACGAAGACAAGAGAAGTGATGCTGCCAATTGTGGAGGAGGCCAGTGAAACATTGTGTGATCATTGTAAGCCCTTATGTCAACAGTACAGGGCAAGATGTTAAATTATAATTACTAAGGATGAAGAACCTTAGATATATATGTGTTGTGTATATATTAATGACTAGTGTCATTTCTGTTTAAGTGCCAGCATTCTGGTCCATGTAATGTTATGGTTATGTTTGTATGTAATTATATGTCAGCAGTTTAGGTATATGTGCATTGTTGGAGATGGGAAAAATTATTACAGACTATTTTACCTGTGCTATGATGTGAATATAATGTATATGTTGGAGAAGTGTTGTGAGTCATGTCGGGGAAAATTTTAATTTATTTCATCGTGTGTATGATGAACTTTTTGGATGATTTTGTAGTTGTACACATATGGTGGGTGCATCCTCCAGGTCCTTGCACTAATGGAACCATTGCAATGATGCATATGGGGACATATGCGTGTTTAAGGAGGGGAGTGGTGTTTTAATCCACAAGTTAGTAGGAATTATTAGCTAGAGGATCATTACTACAACACTTAACGAATGATGATTGAAAGTACATGTAAGTAGACAGACTATGGATCACATATCTAAGAAAGGTCAATGGATTAAGACCGAAGCTGTTTAGCCAAATTAATAATTCCTGGAAAGAGGAATTATTCTTCGTCAGGCTTCTAGGAACAAGATTACCGCTCTAGGGATAAGGTTAATCGGATTATACCTTCCTTGAGAGGAGTGGTGAAATGTTTGAGGCCATGGCTGACTGGAGGCAGTCTGGTTGTGGAAATTGAACTAGCAAGTCCTCTGAGGTCTCCGGTTGTGGCAGCAGCGAAGTGTAGCAGACAGCTATGCGAGAGCCTGTTGTGATCTTAGTGACCAAGTTAAGTCTGCAGTATGTGAGTATTGAATGTAAGACTAACCGGGTGTGGAGCGTTGTAGTAATCATTCCGT
The DNA here is from genome assembly GCF_040958095.1 of Procambarus clarkii. Taxonomy (NCBI): domain Eukaryota; kingdom Metazoa; phylum Arthropoda; class Malacostraca; order Decapoda; family Cambaridae; genus Procambarus; species Procambarus clarkii. The sequence goes on from NC_091223.1 coordinate 28,559,410, forward strand.
ATTAGGGACTTAGGCGGAAGTTACGAGTGTGGGTGGTGATCGCGGAGGTCAAGTGGTCTATGGGTATTGGAAGTGTATTGACCTAATAGAGTATGTTAATTAATATAGTATTATTTGTCAGAGTCTATTCTTTGTAATTAAATGACAAAACCCGACGGCCTTTAAATACCTTCCATATGTTCATTCATTGTGATCCAGTACAAACCTAGTGGTACGCCTCAAGGGTCTGGTGTGTGTAGGAGTACACGGTGGTAGTAACGGTTGCTGAGGCAAGGTGTTATGTGTTGTGTATTCGCTGTGTTCGGAATGAACCGGCGTTCAGCGTCACGACAGTTCCTCAGCTGTACTTACACACCAGTACTTACCCCACTAGTACTTACTCACCTGTACTTACTCACCTGTACTTACCCACCAGTACTTACCCACTACCCACCAGTACTTTCTCACCTGTACACACTCGCCTGTACTTATCCACTAGTACTTACCCACCAGTACTTACCCCACTAGTACTTACTCCCCTGTACTTACCCACCAGTATTTACTCACCTGTATTTACTCACCTGTACTTACCCACCAGTACTTACTCACCTGTTCTTACTCACCTGTACATATCCACCAGTACCTACCCACCAGTACTTACTCACCTGTACTTAATCACCTGTACTTACCCACCAGCATTTACTCACCTGTACCTACCCACCAGTACTTACTCACCTGTTCTTACCCACAAGTACTTACCCACCAGTACTTTCTCACCAGTACTTACCCACCAGTACTTACTCACAAGTACTTACTCTCCTGTACTTACCCAACAGTACTTACCCACCAGTACTTACCCACCAATACTTACCCCACCAGTACTTACCCCACCAGTACTTACCGACCAGTACTTACCTCACCAGAACTTACCCCACCAGTACTTACTTACCTGTACTTACCCACCAGTACTTACCCACCAGTATTTACCCACCAGTACTTACCCACCAGTACTTACCCCACCAGTACTTACTTACCTGTACTTACCCACCAGTACTTACCCACCAGTACTTACTCACCTGTACCTACCCACCAGTACTTACCCACCAGTATCTACCCCACCAGTACTTACTCACCTGTACTTACCCACCAGTACTTACCCACCAGTACTTACCCCACCAGTACTTACTCACCTGTGCTTATTCACCTGTACTTACCCACCAGTACTTAACCACCAGTACTTACTCATCTGTACCTACTCACCTGTACTTACCCACCAGTACTTACCCAACAGTACTTTCCCAGCAGTAATTACTCACCTGAAATTACCCACCAGTATTTACTCACCTGTATTTACTCACCTGTACTTACCCACCAGTACTTACTCACCTGTTCTTACTCACCAGTACCTACCCACCAGTACCTACCCACCAGTACTTACTCACCTGTATTTACTCACCTGTACTTACCCACCAGCATTTACTCACCTGTACTTACCCACCAGCATTTACTCACCTGTACTTACCCACCAGTAGTTACCCCCACCTGTTCTTACCCACCAGTACTTACCCACCAGTACTTTCTCACCAGTACTTACCCACCAGTACTTACTCACAAGTACTTACTCTCCTGTACTTACCCAACAGTACTTACCCACCAGTACCTACCCACCAGTACTTACTCACCTGTACTTACTTACCCACCAGCATTTACTCACCTGTACTAACTCACCTGTACTTACCCACCAGCATATACTCACCTGTACTTACCCACCAGTAGTTACCCCCACCTGTTCTTACCCACCAGTACTTACCCACCAGTACTTTCTCACCAGTACTTACCCACCAGTACTTATTCACAAGTACTTACTCTCCTGTACTTACCCAACAGTACTTACCCACCAGTACTTACCCACCAATACTTACCCCACCAGTACTTACCGACCAGTACTTACCTCACCAGAACTTACCCACCAGTACTTACCCACCAGTATTTACTCTCCTGTACTTACCCACCAGTACTTAACCACCAGTACTTACTCACCTGTACTTACTCACCTGTACTTACCCACCAGTACTTACCAACCAGTACTTACTCACCTGTACTTACCCACCAGTACTTACTCACCGGTTCTTACACACCAGTACTTACCCCACCAGTACTTACTTACCTGTACTTACCCACCAGTACTTACCCACCAGTACTTACTCACCTGTACTTACCCACCAGTACTTACCCACCAGTATCTACCCCACCAGTACTTACTCACCTGTACTTACCCACCAATACTTACCCACCAGTACTTACCCCACCAGTACTTACTCACCTGTGCTTATTCACCTGTTCGTACCCACCAGTACTTACCCACCAGTATCTACCCCACCAGTACTTACTCACCTGTACTTACCCACCAGTATTTACCCACCAGTACTTACCCACCAGTACTTACCCACCAGTACTTACCCACCAGTACTTACCCACCAGTACTTACTCGTCTGTACTTACTCACCTGTACTTACCCACCAGTACTTAACCACCAGTACTTACTCACCTGTACTTACTCACCTGTACTTACCCACCAGTACTTACCAACCAGTACTTACTCACCTGTACTTACCCACCAGTACTTACTCACTGGTTCTTACTCACCTGTACATATCCACTAGTACTTACCCACCAGTACATACCCACCAGTACTTACTCACCTGTACTTACTCACCTGTACTTACCCACCAGTACTTACTCTCCAGTACTTACACACCTGTACTTACCCACCAGTACTTACCCACCAGTACTTACCCACCAATACTTACCCACCTGTACTTACCCACCAGTACTTACTCACCAGTACTTACCCCACCTGTACTTACCCACCAATACTTACCCATCAGTACTTACCCACCAGTACTTACTCGCCTGTACTCACTCACCTGTACTTACCCACCAGTACCTACCCACCAGTGCTTACCCACCAGTAGTTACTCACCTGTACTTACACACCAGTACTTACCCCACTAGTACTTACTCACCTGTACTTACTCACCTGTACTTACCCACCAGTACTTACCCACTACCCACCAGTACTTTCTCACCTGTACACACTCGCCTGTACTTATCCACTAGTACTTACCCACCAGTACTTACCCACCAGTACTTACCCACCAGTACTTATCCCACCAGTACTTAACCACCAGTACTTACCCACCAGTACTTACCCCTACCAGTGTGCCTGGTAGGGGTAAGGGGTCGTGTGCCTCGTAGCCTGGTGGATACCGCGCAGGACTCGTAATTCTGTGGCGCGGGTTCGATTCCCGCACGAGGCAGAAACAAATGGGCAAAGTTTCTTTCACCCTGAATGCCCCTGTTACCTAGCAGTAAATAGGTACCTGGGAGTTAGTCAGCTGTCACGGGCTGCTTCCTGGGGGTGGAGGCCTGGTCGAGGACCGGCCCGCGGGGACACTAAAGCCCCGAAATCATCTCAAGATACCCTCAAGATACACATACCAGTACTTACCCAACCAGCTCTTACCCCACCAGTACTTACCCTACCAGTACTTACCCTACCAGTTCTTACCCCACGAGAACTTACCCTACCAGTACTTACCCACCAGTATTTAACCACCAGTACTTACCCACCAGTACTTACCTGTACTTACTCACCTGTACTTACCCACCAGTACTTACCCACCAGTACTTACCCCTACCAGTACTTACCCAACCAGCACTTACCCCACCAGTACTTACCCTACCAGTACTTACCCTACCAGTACTTACCACACCAGAACTTACCCCACCAGTACTTACCCAACTAGTACTTACCCCACCAGAACTTACCCTACCAGTACTTACTCCCACCAGTACTTACCCCACCAGTACTTACCCACCAGTACTTACCCACCAGTACTTACCCCACCAGTACTTACCCCACCAGTACTTACCCACCAATACTTACCCTACCAGTACTTACCCACCAGTACTTACCCATCAGTACTTACCCACCAGTACTTACCCCACCAGCACTTACCCCACAGTACTTACCCGCCAATATTTACCCTACCAGTACTTACCCACAAGTACTTACCCATCAGTACTTACCCACCAGTACGTATCCTACCAGTACTTACCCCACCAGTATTTACCCACCAGTACTTACCGACCAGTACTTACCCCACCAGTACTTACCCACCAGTACTTACCCATCAGTTCTTACCCACCAGTAATTATCCTACCAGTACTTACCCACCAGTATTTACCCACCAGTACTTATCCTACCAGTACTTACCCTACCAGTACTTACCCACCAGTACTTACCCATCAGTACTTACCCCACCAGTACTTACCCCACCAGTACTTACCCATCAGTACTTACCCACCAGTACCTACCCCACCAGTACTTACCCACCAGTACTTACCCTACCAGTACTTACCCAACCAGTACTTACCCACCAGTACTTACCCTACCAGTACTTACCCACCAGTACTTACCCCACCAGTACCTACCCACTAGTACTTACCCCACCAGTACCTACCCACCAGTACTTACCCCACCAGTACCTACCCACTAGTACTTACCAACCAGTACTTACCCCACCAGTACTTACCCTACCAGTACTTACCCTACCAGTACTTACCCTACCAGTACTTACCCACCAGTACTTAAACCACCAGTACTTACCCACCAGTACTTACCCCACCAGTACCTACCCACCAGTACTTACCCCACCAGTACCTACCCACTAGTACTTACCCACCAGTACTTACCCCACCAGTACTTACCCTACCAGTACTTACCCACCAGTACTTACCCCACCAGTACCTACCCACCAGTACTTACCCCACCAGTACCTACCCACTAGTACTTACCCACCAGTACTTACCCCACCAGTACTTACCCACCAGTACTTACCCCACTAGTACTTACCCATCAGTACTTACCCCACCAGTGTTTACCCCACCAGTACTTACCCACCAGTACTTACCCACCAGTACTTACCCCACCAGTACTTACCCACCAGTACTTACCCCACCAGTACTTACCCACCAGTACTTACCCACCAGTACTTACCCTACCAGTACTTACCCACCAGTACTTACCAAGCAGTACTTACTCAACTGTACTCACTCACCAGAACTTACCCACCAGTACTTACTCACCTGTACTTAGTCACCTGTACTTACCCGCTAGTACTTACCCACCAGTACTTACCCACCAGTACTTACACACCAGTACTTACTCACCTGTACTTACTCATCTGTATTTACCCACCAGTACTTACCCCACCAGTACTTACCCTACCAGTACTTACCCACCAGTACTTACCCCACCAGTACCTACCCACCAGTACTTACCCCACCAGTACCTACCCACTAGTACTTACCCACCAGTACTTACCCCACCAGTACTTACGCACCAGTACTTACCCCACTAGTACTTACCCATCAGTACTTACCCCACCAGTGTTTACCCCACCAGTACTTACCCACCAGTACTTACCCACCAGTACTTACCCCACCAGTACTTACCCACCAGTACTTACCCCACCAGTACTTACCCACCAGTACTTACCCATCAGTACTTACCCTACCAGTACTTACCCACCAGTACTTACCCATCAGTACTTACCCCACCAGTACTTACCCCACCAGTACTTACCCATCAGTACTTACCCACCAGTACCTACCCCACCAGTACTTACCCACCAGTACTTACCCTACCAGTACTTACCCAACCAGTACTTACCCACCAGTACTTACCCTACCAGTACTTACCCACCAGTACTTACCCCACCAGTACCTACCCACTAGTACTTACCCCACCAGTACCTACCCACCAGTACTTACCCCACCAGTACCTACCAACTAGTACTTACCAACCAGTACTTACCCCACCAGTACTTACCCTACCAGTACTTACCCTACCAGTACTTACCCTACCAGTACTTACCCACCAGTACTTAAACCACCAGTACTTACCCACCAGTACTTACCCCACCAGTACCTACCCACCAGTACTTACCCCACCAGTACCTACCCACTAGTACTTACCCACCAGTACTTACCCCACCAGTACTTACCCTACCAGTACTTACCCACCAGTACTTACCCCACCAGTACCTACCCACCAGTACTTACCCCACCAGTACCTACCCACTAGTACTTACCCACCAGTACTTACCCCACCAGTACTTACCCCACTAGTACTTACCCATCAGTACTTACCCCACCAGTGTTTACCCCACCAGTACTTACCCACCAGTACTTACCCACCAGTATTTACCCCACCAGTACTTACCCACCAGTACTTACCCCACCAGTACTTACCCACCAGTACTTACCCACCAGTACTTACCCTACCAGTACTTACCCACCAGTACTTACCCACCAGTACTTACTCAACTGTACTCACTCACCAGAACTTACCCACCAGTACTTACTCACCTGTACTTAGTCACCTGTACTTACCCGCTAGTACTTACCCACCAGTACTTACCCACCAGTACTTACCCACCAGTACTTACACACCAGTACTTACTCACCTGTACTTACTCACCTGTATTTACCCACCAGTACTTACCCACCAGTACTTACCCACCAGTACTTACTCACCTGTACTTACTCACCTGTACTTTCCCACCCGTATGTACTCACCTGTACTTACCTACCTGTACTTACTCACCTGCACTTACCCACCAGTACTTACCCACCAATACTTACCCACCAATATTTACTCATCTATACTTACCCACAAGTACTTAGTCACCAGTACTTACTCACCAGTACTTACTTACCTGTACTTACTCACCTGTACTTACCCACCGGTACTTACCCACCAGTACTTACCATACCAGTATCTACTCACCTGTACTTACCCACCAGTATCTACTCACCTGTACTTACCCACCAGTACTGACCCATTACCCCCCAGTACTTACTCACCTGTACATACTCACCTGTACTTATCCACCAGTACTTGCCCACCAGTACTTACCCCACTAGTACTTACTCACCTGTACTTACTCACCTGTACTTACCCACCAGTACTTACCCACTACCCACTAGTACTTTCTCACCTGTACATACTCACCTGTACTTATCCACCAGTACTTACCCCGCTAGTACTTACTCACCTGTACTTACTCACCCGTACTTACCCACCAGTACTTACCCACCAGTACTTACCCAGCAATACTTACCCACCAGTACTTACTCACCAGTACTTGCCCACCAGTACTTACCTACCAGTACTTACCCCATCCGTACTTACTCACCTGTACTTACTCACCAGTACTTACCCACCAGTACCTACCCACCAGTGCTTACCCACCAGTAGTTACTCACCTGTACTTACACACCAGCACTTACCCCACCAGTACTTACCCTACCAGTACTTACCCTACCAGTACTTACCACACCAGAACTTACCCCACCAGTACTTACCCAACTAGTACTTACCCCACCAGAACTTACCCTACCAGTACTTACTCCCACCAGTACTTACCCCACCAGTACTTACCCACCAGTACTTACCCACCAGTACTTACCCCACCAGTACTTACCCCACCAGTACTTACCCACCAATACTTACCCTACCAGTACTTACCCACCAGTACTTACCCATCAGTACTTACCCACCAGTACTTACCCCACCAGCACTTACCCCACAGTACTTACCCACCAATACTTACCCTACCAGTACTTACCCACCAGTATTTACCCATCAGTACTTACCCACCAGTACGTATCCTACCAATACTTACCCCACCAGTATTTACCCACCAGTACTTACCCACCAGTACTTACCCCACCAGTACTTACCCACCAGTACTTACCCATCAGTTCTTACCCACCAGTAATTATCCTACCAGTACTTACCCACCAGTATTTACCCACCAGTACTTATCCTACCAGTACTTACCCTACCAGTACTTACCCACCAGTACTTACCCATCAGTACTTACCCCACCAGTACTTACCCCACCAGTACTTACCCATCAGTACTTACCCACCAGTACCTACCCCACCAGTACTTACCCCACCAGTACCTACCCACTAGTACTTACCAACCAGTACTTACCCCACCAGTACTTACCCTACCAGTACTTACCCTACCAGTACTTACCCTACCAGTACTTACCCACCAGTACTTAAACCACCAGTACTTACCCACCAGTACTTACCCCACCAGTACCTACCCACCAGTACTTACCCCACCAGTACCTACCCACTAGTACTTACCCACCAGTACTTACCCCACCAGTACTTACCCTACCACTACTTACCCACCAGTACTTACCCCACCAGTACCTACCCACCAGTACTTACCCCACCAGTACCTACCCACTAGTACTTACCCACCAGTACTTACCCCACCAGTACTTACCCACCAGTACTTACCCCACTAGTACTTACCCATCAGTACTTACCCCACCAGTGTTTACCCCACCAGTACTTACCCACCAGTACTTACCCACCAGTACTTACCCCACCAGTACTTACCCACCAGTACTTACCCCACCAGTACTTACCCACCAGTACTTACCCACCAGTACTTACCCTACCAGTACTTACCCACCAGTACTTACCAAGCAGTACTTACTCAACTGTACTCACTCACCAGAACTTACCCACCAGTACTTACTCACCTGTACTTAGTCACCTGTACTTACCCGCTAGTACTTACCCACCAGTACTTACCCACCAGTACTTACACACCAGTACTTACTCACCTGTACTTACTCATCTGTATTTACCCACCAGTACTTACCCCACCAGTACTTACCCTACCAGTACATACCCACCAGTACTTACCCCACCAGTACCTACCCACCAGTACTTACCCCACCAGTACCTACCCACTAGTACTTACCCACCAGTACTTACCCCACCAGTACTTACCCACCAGTACTTACTCACTAGTACTTACCCATCAGTACTTACCCCACCAGTGTTTACCCCACCAGTACTTACCCACCAGTACTTACCCCACCAGTACCTACCCACTACTACTTACCAACCAGTACTTACCCCACCAGTACTTACCCTACCAGTACTTACCCTACCAGTACTTACCCTACCAGTACTTACCCACCAGTACTTAAACCACCAGTACTTACCCACCAGTACTTACCCCACCAGTACCTACCCACCAGTACTTACCCCACCAGTACCTACCCACTAGTACTTACCCACCAGTACTTACCCCACCAGTACTTACCCTACCAGTACTTACCCACCAGTACTTACCCCACCAGTACCTACCCACCAGTACTTACCCCACCAGTACCTACCCAATAGTACTTACCCACCAGTACTTACCCCACCAGTACTTACCCACCAGTACTTACCCCACTAGTACTTACCCATCAGTACTTACCCCACCAGTGTTTACCCCACCAGTACTTACCCACCAGTACTTACCCACCAGTACTTACCCCACCAGTACTTACCCACCAGTACTTACCCCACCAGTACTTACCCACCAGTACTTACCCACCAGTACTTACCCTACCAGTACTTACCCACCAGTACTTACCAAGCAGTACTTACTCAACTGTACTCACTCACCAGAACTTACCCACCAGTACTTACTCACCTGTACTTAGTCACCTGTACTTACCCGCTAGTACTTACCCACCAGTACTTACCCACCAGTACTTACACACCAGTACTTACTCACCTGTACTTACTCATCTGTATTTACCCACCAGTACTTACCCCACCAGTACTTACCCTACCAGTACTTACCCACCAGTACTTACCCCACCAGTACCTACCCACCAGTACTTACCCCACCAGTACCTACTTACTAGTACTTACCCACCAGTACTTACCCCACCAGTACTTACCCACCAGTACTTACTCACTAGTACTTACCCATCAGTACTTACCCCACCAGTGTTTACCCCACCAGTACTTACCCACCAGTACTTACCCACCAGTACTTACCCCACCAGTACTTACCCACCAGTACTTACCCCACCAGTACTTACCCACCAGTACTTACCCATCAGTACTTAGCCTACCAGTACTTACCCACCAGTACTTACCCACCAGTACTTACCCACCAGTACTTACACACCAGTACTTACTCACCTGTACTTACTCACCTGTATTTACCCACCAGTACTTACCCACCAGTACTTACCCACCAGTACTTACTCACCTGTACTTACTCACCTGTACTTTCCCACCCGTATGTACTCACCTGTACTTACCTACCTGTACTTACTCACCTGCACTTACCCACAAGTACTTACCCACCAGTACTTACCCACCAATATTTACTCATCTATACTTACCCACAAGTACTTACTCACCAGTACTTACTCACCAGTACTTACTTACCTGTACTTACTCACCTGTACTTACCCACCGGTACTTACCCACCAGTACTTACCATACCAGTATCTACTCACCTGTACTTACCCACCAGTATCTACTCACCTGTACTTACCCACCAGTACTGACCCATTACCCCCCAGTACTTACTCACCTGTACATACTCACCTGTACTTATCCACCAGTACTTACCCACCAGTACTTACCCCACTAGTACTTACTCACCTGTACTTACTCACCTGTACTTACCCACCAGTACTTACCCACTACCCACTAGTACTTTCTCACCTGTACATACTCACCTGTACTTATCCACCAGTACTTACCCCGCTAGTACTTACTAACCTGTACTTACTCACCCGTACTTACCCACCAGTACTTACCCACCAGTACTTACCCAGCAATACTTACCCACCAGTACTTACTCACCAGTACTTGCCCACCAGTACTTACCAACCAGTACTTATCCCATCCGTACTTACTCACCTGTACTTACTCACCTGTACTTACCCATCAGTACTTACCCACCAGTACTTACTCGCCTGTACTCACTCACCTGTACTTACCCACCAGTACCTACCCACCAGTGCTTACCCACCAGTAGTTACTCACCTGTACTTACACACCAGTACTTACCCCACTAGTACTTACTCACCTGTACTTACTCACCTGTACTTACCCACCAGTACTTACCCACTACCCACCAGTACTTTCTCACCTGTACACACTCGCCTGTACTTATCCACTAGTACTTACCCACCAGTACTTACCCACCAGTACTTACCCACCAGTACTTATCCCACCAGTACTTAACCACCAGTACTTACCCACCAGTACTTACCCTTACCAGTGTGCCTGGTAGGGGTAAGGGGTCGTGTGCCTCGTAGCCTGGTGGATACCGCGCAGGACTCGTAATTCTGTGGCGCGGGTTCGATTCCCGCACGAGGCAGAAACAAATGGGCAAAGTTTCTTTCACCCTGAATGCCCCTGTTACCTAGCAGTAAATAGGTACCTGGGAGTTAGTCAGCTGTCACGGGCTGCTTCCTGGGGGTGGAGGCCTGGTCGAGGACCGGCCCGCGGGGACACTAAAGCCCCGAAATCATCTCAAGATACCCTCAAGATACCCATACAGTACTTACCCAACCAGCTCTTACCCCACCAGTACTTACCCTACCAGTACTTACCCTACCAGTTCTTACCCCACCAGAACTTACCCTACCAGTACTTACCCACCAGTATTTAACCACCAGTACTTACTCACCTGTACTTACTCACCTGTACTTACCCACCAGTACTTACCCACCAGTACTTACCCCTACCAGTACTTACCCAACCAGCACTTACCCCACCAGTACTTACCCTACCAGTACTTACCCTACCAGTACTTACCCCACCAGAACTTACCCCACCAGTACTTACCCAACTAGTACTTACCCCACCAGAACTTACCCTACCAGTACTTACCCCCACCAGTACTTACCCACCAGTACTTACCCACCAGTACTTACCCCACCAGTACTTACCCCACCAGTACTTACCCACCAATACTTACCCTACCAGTACTTACCCACCAGTACTTACCCATCAGTACTTACCCACCAGTACTTACCCCACCACCACTTACCCCACAGTACTTACCCACCAATACTTACCCTACCAGTACTTACCCACCAGTACTTACCCATCAGTACTTACCCACCAGTACGTATCCTACCAGTACTTACCCCACCAGTATTTACCCACCAGTACTTACCCACCAGTACTTACCCCACCAGTACTTACCCACCAGTACTTACCCATCAGTTCTTACCCACCAGTAATTATCCTACCAGTACTTACCCACCAGTATTTACCCACCAGTACTTATCCTACCAGTACTTACCCTACCAGTACTTACCCACCAGTACTTACCCATCAGTACTTACCCCACCTGTACTTACCCCACCAGTACTTACCCATCAGTACTTACCCACCAGTACCTATCCCACCAGTACTTACCCACCAGTACTTACCCTACCAGTACTTACCCAACCAGTACTTACCCACCAGTACTTACCCTACCAGTACTTACCCACCAGTACTTACCCCACCAGTACCTACCCACTAGTACTTACCCCACCAGTACCTACCCACCAGTACTTACCCCACCAGTACCTACCCACTAGTACTTACCAACCAGTACTTACCCCACCAGTACTTACCCTACCAGTACTTACCCTACCAGTACTTACCCTACCAGTACTTACCCACCAGTACTTAAACCACCAGTACTTACCCACCAGTACTTACCCCACCAGTACCTACCCACCAGTACTTACCCCACCAGTACCTACCCACTAGTACTTACCCACCAGTACTTACCCCACCAGTACTTACCCTACCAGTACTTACCCACCAGTACTTACCCCACCAGTACCTACCCACCAGTACTTACCCCACCAGTACCTACCCACTAGTACTTACCCACCAGTACTTACCCCACCAGTACTTACCCACCAGTACTTACCCCACTAGTACTTACCCATCAGTACTTACCCCACCAGTGTTTACCCCACCAGTACTTACCCACCAGTACTTACCCACCAGTACTTACCCCACCAGTACTTACCCACCAGTACTTACCCCACCAGTACTTACCCACCAGTACTTACCCACCAGTACTTACCCTGCCAGTACTTACCCACCAGTACTTACCAAGCAGTACTTACTCAACTGTACTCACTCACCAGAACTTACCCACCAGTACTTACTCACCTGTACTTAGTCACCTGTACTTACCCGCTAGTACTTACCCACCAGTACTTACCCACCAGTACTTACCAACCAGTACTTACACACCAGTACTTACTCACCTGTACTTACTCACCTGTATTTACCCACCAGTACTTACCCCACCAGTACTTACCCTACCAGTACTTACCCACCAGTACTTACCCCACCAGTACCTACCCACCAGTACTTACCCCACCAGTACCTACCCACTAGTACTTACCCACCAGTACTTACCCCACTAGTACTTACCCATCAGTACTTACCCCACTAGTGTTTACCCTACCAGTACTTACCCACCAGTACTTCCCTACCAGTACTTACCCCACCAGTACTTACCCACCAGTACTTACCCCACCAGTACTTACCCACCAGTACTTACCCACCAGTACTTACCCTACCAGTACTTACCCACCAGTACTTACCCATCAGTACTTACCCCACCAGTACTTACCCCACCAGTACTTACCCATCAGTACTTACCCACCAGTACCTACCCCACCAGTACTTACCCACCAGTACTTACCCTACCAGTACTTACCCAACCAGTACTTACCCACCAGTACTTACCCTACCAGTACTTACCCACCAGTACTTACCCCACCAGTACCTACCCACTAGTACTTACCCCCACCAGTACCTACCCACTAGTACTTACCCCACCAGTACCTACCCACTAGTACTTACCAACCAGTACTTACCCCACCAGTACTTACCCTACCAGTACTTACCCTACCAGTACTTACCCTACCAGTACTTACCCACCAGTACTTAAACCACCAGTACTTACCCACCAGTACTTACCCCACCAGTACCTACCCACCAGTACTTACCCCACCAGTACCTACCCACTAGTACTTACCCACCAGTACTTATCCCACCAGTACTTACCCTACCAGTACTTACCCACCAGTACTTACCCCACCAGTACCTACCCACCAGTACTTACCCCACCAGTACCTACCCACTAGTACTTACCCACCAGTACTTACCCCACCAGTACTTACCCACCAGTACTTACCCCACTAGTACTTACCCATCAGTACTTACCCCACCAGTGTTTACCCCACCAGTACTTACCCACCAGTACTTACCCACCAGTACTTACCCCACCAGTACTTACCCACCAGTACTTACCCCACCAGTACTTACCCACCAGTACTTACCCACTAGTACTTACCCTACCAGTACTTACCCACCAGTACTTACCAAGCAGTACTTACTCAACTGTACTCACTCACCAGAACTTACCCACCTGTACTTACTCACCTGTACTTAGTCACCTGTACTTACCCGCTAGTACTTACCCACCAGTACTTACCCACCAGTACTTACCCACCAGTACTTACACACCAGTACTTACTCACCTGTACTTACTCACCTGTATTTACCCACCAGTACTTACCCACCAGTACTTACCCACCAGTACTTACTCACCTGTACTTACTCACCTGTACTTTCCCACCCGTATGTACTCACCTGTACTTACCTACCTGTACTTACTCACCTGCACTTACCCACCAGTACTTACCCACCAGTACTTACCCACCAATATTTACTCATCTATACTTACCCACAAGTACTTACTCACCAGTACTTACTCACCAGTACTTACTTACCTGTACTTACTCACCTGTACTTACCCACCGGTACTTACCCACCAGTACTTACCATACCAGTATCTACTCACCTGTACTTACCCACCAGTATCTACTCACCTGTACTTATCCACCAGTACTTACCCACCAGTACTTACCCCACTAGTACTTACTCACCTGTACTTACTCACCTGTACTTACCCACCAGTACTTACCCACTACCCACTAGTACTTTCTCACCTGTACATACTCACCTGTACTTATCCACCAGTACTTACCCCGCTAGTACTTACTCACCTGTACTTACTCACCCGTACTTACCCACCAGTACTTACCCACCAGTACTTACCCAGCAATACTTACCCACCAGTACTTACTCACCAGTACTTGCCCACCAGTACTTACCTACCAGTACTTACCCCATCCGTACTTACTCACCTGTACTTACTCACCTGTACTTACCCATCAGTACTTACCCACCAGTACTTACTCGCCTGTACTCACTCACCTGTACTTACCCACCAGTACCTACCCACCAGTGCTTACCCACCAGTAGTTACTCAGCTGTACTTACACACCAGTACTTACCCCACTAGTACTAACTCACCTGTACTTACTCACCTGTACTTACCCACCAGTACTTACCCACTACCCACCAGTACTTTCTCACCTGTACACACTCGCCTGTACTTATCCACTAGTACTTACCCACCAGTACTTACCCCACTAGTACTTACTCCCCTGTACTTACCCACCAGTATTTACTCACCTGTATTTACTCACCTGTACTTACCCACCAGTACTTACTCACCTGTTCTTACTCACCTGTACATATCCACCAGTACCTACCCACCAGTACTTACTCACCTGTACTTAATCACCTGTACTTACCCACCAGCATTTACTCACCTGTACCTACCCACCAGTACTTACTCACCTGTTCTTACCCACAAGTACTTACCCACCAGTACTTTCTCACCAGTACTTACCCACCAGTACTTACTCACAAGTACTTACTCTCCTGTACTTACCCAACAGTACTTACCCACCAGTACTTACCCACCAGTACTTACCCCACCAGTACTTACCCCACCAGTACTTACCGACCAGTACTTACCTCACCAGAACTTACCCCACCAGTACTTACTTACCTGTACTTACCCACCAGTACTTACCCACCAGTACTTACTCACCTGTACTTACCCACCAGTACTTACCCATCAGTTCTTACCCACCAGTAATTATCCTACCAGTACTTACCCACCAGTATTTACCCACCAGTACTTATCCTACCAGTACTTACCCTACCAGTACTTACCCACCAGTACTTACCCATCAGTACTTACCCCACCTGTACTTACCCCACCAGTACTTACCCATCAGTACTTACCCACCAGTACCTACCCCACCAGTACTTACCCACCAGTACTTACCCTACCAGTACTTACCCAACCAGTACTTACCCACCAGTACTTACCCTACCAGTACTTACCCACCAGTACTTACCCCACCAGTACCTACCCACTAGTACTTACCCCACCAGTACCTACCCACCAGTACTTACCCCACCAGTACCTACCCACTAGTACTTACCAACCAGTACTTACCCCACCAGTACTTACCCTACCAGTACTTACCCTACCAGTACTTACCCTACCAGTACTTACCCACCAGTACTTAAACCACCAGTACTTACCCACCAGTACTTACCCCACCAGTACCTACCCACCAGTACTTACCCCACCAGTACCTACCCACTAGTACTTACCCACCAGTACTTACCCCACCAGTACTTACCCTACCAGTACTTACCCACCAGTACTTACCCCACCAGTACCTACCCACCAGTACTTACCCCACCAGTACCTACCCACTAGTACTTACCCACCAGTACTTACCCCACCAGTACTTACCCACCAGTACTTACCCCACTAGTACTTACCCATCAGTACTTACCCCACCAGTGTTTACCCCACCAGTACTTACCCACCAGTACTTACCCACCAGTACTTACCCCACCAGTACTTACCCACCAGTACTTACCCCACCAGTACTTACCCACCAGTACTTACCCACCAGTACTTACCCTACCAGTACTTACCCACCAGTACTTACCAAGCAGTACTTACTCAACTGTACTCACTCACCAGAACTTACCCACCAGTACTTACTCACCTGTACTTAGTCACCTGTACTTACCCGCTAGTACTTACCCACCAGTACTTACCCACCAGTACTTACCAACCAGTACTTACACACCAGTACTTACTCACCTGTACTTACTCACCTGTATTTACCCACCAGTACTTACCCCACCAGTACTTACCCTACCAGTACTTACCCACCAGTACTTACCCCACCAGTACCTACCCACCAGTACTTACCCCACCAGTACCTACCCACTAGTACTTACCCACCAGTACTTACCCCACTAGTACTTACCCATCAGTACTTACCCCACTAGTGTTTACCCCACCAGTACTTACCCACCAGTACTTCCCTACCAGTACTTACCCCACCAGTACTTACCCACCAGTACTTACCCCACCAGTACTTACCCACCAGTACTTACCCACCAGTACTTACCCTACCAGTACTTACCCACCAGTACTTACCCATCAGTACTTACCCCACCAGTACTTACCCCACCAGTACTTACCCATCAGTACTTACCCACCAGTACCTACCCCACCAGTACTTACCCACCAGTACTTACCCTACCAGTACTTACCCAACCAGTACTTACCCACCAGTACTTACCCTACCAGTACTTACCCACCAGTACTTACCCCACCAGTACCTACCCACTAGTACTTACCCCACCAGTACCTACCCACCAGTACTTACCCCACCCGTACCTACCCACTAGTACTTACCAACCAGTACTTACCCCACCAGTACTTACCCTACCAGTACTTACCCTACCAGTACTTACCCTACCAGTACTTACCCACCAGTACTTAAACCACCAGTACTTACCCACCAGTACTTACCCCACCAGTACCTACCCACCAGTACTTACCCCACCAGTACCTACCCACTAGTACTTACCCACCAGTACTTATCCCACCAGTACTTACCCTACCAGTACTTACCCACCAGTACTTACCCCACCAGTACCTACCCACCAGTACTTACCCCACCAGTACCTACCCACTAGTACTTACCCATCAGTACTTACCCCACCAGTGTTTACCCCACCAGTACTTACCCACCAGTACTTACCCACCAGTACTTACCCCACCAGTACTTACCCACCAGTACTTACCCCACCAGTACTTACCCACCACTACTTACCCACTAGTACTTACCCTACCAGTACTTACCCACCAGTACTTACCAAGCAGTACTTACTCAACTGTACTCACTCACCAGAACTTACCCACCAGTACTTACTCACCTGTACTTAGTCACCTGTACTTACCCGCTAGTACTTACCCACCAGTACTTACCCACCAGTACTTACCCACCAGTACTTACACACCAGTACTTACGCACCTGTACTTACTCACCTGTATTTAACCACCAGTACTTACCCACCAGTACTTACCCACCAGTACTTACTCACCTGTACTTACTCACCTGTACTTTCCCACCCGTATGTACTCACCTGTACTTACCTACCTGTACTTACTCACCTGCACTTACCCACCAGTACTTACCCACCAGTACTTACCCACCAATATTTACTCATCTATACTTACCCACAAGTACTTACTCACCAGTACTTACTCATCTATACTTACCCACCAGTACTTACTCACCTGTTCTTACTCACCTGTACATATCCACCAGTACCTACCCACCAGTACTTACTCACCTGTACTTAATCACCTGTACTTACCCACCAGCATTTACTCACCTGTACCTACCCACCAGTACTTACTCACCTGTTCTTACCCACAAGTACTTACCCACCAGTACTTTCTCACCAGTACTTACCCACCAGTACTTACTCACAAGTACTTACTCTCCTGTACTTACCCAACAGTACTTACCCACCAGTACTTACCCACCAGTACTTACCCCACCAGTACTTACCCCACCAGTACTTACCGACCAGTACTTACCTCACCAGAACTTACCCCACCAGTACTTACTTACCTGTACTTACCCACCAGTACTTACCCACCAGTATTTACCCACCAGTACTTACCCACCAGTACTTACTCCACCAGTACTTACTTACCTGTACTTACCCACCAGTACTTACCCACCAGTACTTACTCACCTGTACCTACCCACCAGTACTTACCCACCAGTATCTACCCCACCAGTACTTACTCACCTGTACTTACCGACCAGTACTTACCCACCAGTACTTACCCCACCAGTACTTACTCACCTGTGCTTATTCACCTGTACTTACCCACCAGTACTTAACCACCAGTACTTACTCACCTGTACCTACTCACCTGTACTTACCCACCAGTACTTACCCAACAGTACTTTCCCAGCAGTAATTACTCACCTGTAATTACCCACCAGTATTTACTCACCTGTATTTACTCACCTGTACTTACCCACCAGTACTTACTCACCTGTTCTTACTCACCAGTACCTACCCACCAGTACCTACCCACCAGTACTTACTCACCTGTATTTACTCACCTGTACTTACCCACCAGCATTTACTCACCTGTACTTACCCACCTGTACTTACCCACCAGCATTTACTCACCTGTACTTACCCACCAGTAGTTACCCCCACCTGTTCTTACCCACCAGTACTTACCCACCAGTACTTTCTCACCAGTACTTACCCACCAGTACTTACTCACGAGTACTTACTCTCCTGTACTTACCCACCAGTACTTACCCACCAGTACCTACCCACCAGTACTTACTCACCTGTACTTACTCACCTGTACTTACCCACCAGCATTTACTCACCTGTACTAACTCACCTGTACTTACCCACCAGCATTTACTCACCTGTACTTACCCACCAGTAGTTACCCCCACCTGTTCTTACCCACCAGTACTTACCCACCAGTACTTTCTCACCAGTACTTACCCACCAGTACTTATTCACAAGTACTTACTCTCCTGTACTTACCCAACAGTACTTACCCACCAGTACTTACCCACCAATACTTACCCCACCAGTACTTACCGACCAGTACTTACCTCACCAGAACTTACCCACCAGTACTTACCCACCAGTATTTATTCTCCTGTACTTACCCACCAGTACTTAACCACCAGTACTTACTCACCTGTACTTACTCACCTGTACTTACCCACCAGTACTTACCAACCAGTACTTACTCACCTGTACTTACCCACCAGTACTTACTCACCGGTTCTTACACACCAGTACTTACCCCACCAGTACTTACTTACCTGTACTTACCCACCAGTACTTACCCACCAGTACTTACTCACCTGTACTTACCCACCAGTACTTACCCACCAGTATCTACCCCACCAGTACTTACTCACCTGTACTTACCCACCAGTACTTACCCACCAGTACTTACCCTACCAGTACTTACTCACCTGTGCTTATTCACCTGTACGTACCCACCAGTACTTACCCACCAGTATCTACACCACCAGTACTTACTCACCTGTACTTACCCACCAGTATTTACCCACCAGTACTTACCCACCAGTACTTACCCACCAGTACTTACCCACCAGTACTTACTCGCCTGTACTTACTCACCTGTACTTACCCACCAGTACTTAACCACCAGTACTTACTCACCTGTACTTACTCACCTGTACTTACCCACCAGTACTTACCAACCAGTACTTACTCACCTGTACTTACCCACCAGTACTTACTCACTGGTTCTTACTCACCTGTGCACATCCACTAGTACTTACCCACCAGTACATACCCACCAGTACTTACTCACCTGTACTTACTCACCAATACTTACTCACCAGTACTTACCCACCAGTACTTACTGACCTCTACTTACTCACCTGTACCTACCCAACAGTACTTACTCACCTGTACTTACTCACCTGTACTTACCCACCAGTAATTACCCACCTGTACTTACCCACCAATACTTACTCACCAGTACTTACCCACCAGTACTTACTGACCTCTACTTACTCACCTGTACCTACCCAACAGTACTTACTCACCTGTACTTACTCACCTGTACTTACCCACCAGTAATTACCCACCTGTACTTACCCACCAGTACTTACTCACCAGTACTTACCCACCAGTACTTACTCACCTCTACTTACTCACCTGTACCTACCCAACACTACTTACTCACCTGTTCTTACTCACCTGTACTTACCCACCAGTACTTACCCACCAGTACTTACCCACTAGTACTTACCCACCAGTACTTACCCCACCAGTACTTACCCACCAATACTTACCCACCAGTACTTACCCACTAGTACTTACCCACCAGTACTTACCCCACCAGTACTTACCCACCAATACTTACCCACCAGTACTTACCCACTAGTACTTACCCACCAGTACTTACCCCACCAGTAATTACCCACCTGTTCTTACCCACCAATACTTCCCCACCAGTACTTACCCACCAGTACTTACCCACTAGTACTTACCCACCAGTACTTACCCCACCAGTACTTACCCACCAATACTTACCCACCAGTACTTACTCACTTGTACTTACTCACCTGTACTTACTCACCTGTACTTACCCACCAGTACTTACCCACCAGTACATACTCACCTGTACTTACCTACCAGTACTTACTCCCCTGTACTTACTCACCTGTACTTACCCACTAGTACTTACCCACCAGTACTTACTCACCTGTACTTACCCACCAGTACTTACCCACCAGTACTTACCCCACTCGTACTTACCCACCAGTACTTTCCCCACCTGTACTTACCCCACCAGTACTTACCCACCAATACTTACCCACCAGTACTTACCCACTAGTACTTACCCACCAGTACTTATCCACCAGTACTTACCCACCAGTACTTACCCACCAATACTTCCCCACCAGTACTTACCCACCAGTACTTACCCACTAGTACTTACCCACCAGTACTTACCCCACCAGTACTTACCCACCAATACTTACCCACCAGTACTTACTCACTTGTACTTACTCACCTGTACTTACTCACCTGTACTTACCCACCAGTACTTACCCACCAGTACATACTCACCTGTACTTACCTACCAGTACTTACTCCCCTGTACTTACTCACCTGTACTTACCCACTAGTACTTACCCACCAGTACTTACTCACCTGTACTTACCCACCAGTACTTACCCACCAGTACTTACCCCACTCGTACTTACCCACCAGTACTTTCCCCACCTGTACTTACCCACCAGTACTTACCCACCAGTACTTACCCACCAGTACTTTCCCCACCTGTACTTACCTACCAGTACTTATCCACCAGTACTTACCCACCAGTACTTACTCACCTCTACTTACTCATCAGTACCTACCCAACAGTACTTACTCACCTGTACTTACCCACCAGTAATTACCCACCAGTATTCACCCACCAGTACTTACCCCACCAGTACTTACTCGCCAGTACTTACCCCACCAGTACTTACCCACCAGTACTTACATCCTTTCGCCTCTCTTTTGCAGAAATACTGCAGAACAGCCCAAGTGCCAAGGCCGCTCTAGAGGCAGCAGCTATGAAAGCAGCTACCTCACAGGAAGCTGCAAAATGCACTGAATAAATGCTGGAAAGGAAACGAACAATTATAGTTGTAGGAGTACAGGAACCAGAGGGATCCAATCGGGAGGAGTGGAGAAGGAGGGACCGAGCAACCATGACAGAGATCTTGGAGGGACTGGATATGGAGGAGGTAGATGGAAACACAGAGAAGTTTTTCAGGCTGTTCAACTACAAGAAGGAAAGGAAACGATTGATAAAGGTAGTGCTCACGAACGAGGCAATAAGGGAGAAAATCCTATCCAGGAAGAGCAGACTTGTGAGGTTAGGGGGGATACGAGGACGTCTTTTTGCAAAGGGACATGACAAGGGAAAAGAGAAGGAAGGCTGCAGAAACAAGGAGGAGACGCAGAGAATGGGGTGGGGATATGGGAGCCACAGGACTCAGCTTAGTGTCTCCAGGAACCTCAGAAGGGAGTGGGAATCCCCACACCAGCAGACCAACATCCCCAGGGAGGATTGTAACAGAAGCCTCTCACCAACCAACCCCTCAGTCATCCCCCACCAATCACCTGCACCTCCCCAGACAGTAAAGTCCCTCTTCAGACCATGCCCCCCATGTTCCCCGATCCCAGACCCTCCCTTGCCCTTTTTCTCCCCCAGCCCCTCACTGTTCCTGCACCCTATGCCCTTTCCTGTTTCTCTAGCCTGTGCCCTTCCCAGTTTCCCCATCCCAAGTTCTCCTCTCTACCCCCCCCCCTCCCCAAGCTCCCCTCCCCTTGCCAGCCCCTGACCTCCCTGTCAACCCATCCCAGTCTACCCTGCATACCCCAACCCGTGACCTCCCACCATATGCCCCTCCAGCTCCCCCATTACATGACCCAACTAATCCCCAACCCCGGTCCCCCTCAGCCGCTTCATTCATTTTGAGTACTGTGATAAAGGCAGTTTATAGCGAGAGGTGTTTTACATATGTATATATGCAAGCGGGTGTCTTATGTGACCATATTTATACATATTTTAAGATGTATATATATATGCACATACTCGTAAGGTGTAACAATATCTGGATACTCTCATACAGATATTTTAAGGTGAGTGCAGGTGTCATACACTAACTTTACGACATTGGAGGAGTTATGCAAGTTTTATATGACAGTTGATTGTTCTTAACAGGTGTTTAGTTAACATATGTTTGTGGTTTACTGAAGTTTCAGTTTGATATTTAGCAATAAGTAGAGGAGCGATATAGGTGATTAAAGGATTGTAATCACTGCAGATAGACTGATAAGTCAGTCAGTGAGGGGCCAGCATCCACACCCACTCTTTGGTGACAGTGAGGTCCGGCTTAGTGTACTGGGACGGTGGGTTGGAGAACATGGATTGTGTGGCAGGTGGGTTAGAGAATGTGCGTTGGTGGCAGAGGATGGTAGAGGGTCGGTGGTCAGGTGCTGGGTTGCAGGTGGGTCTATGTTCCTGGAAGGTGGTGGGCGGGTAGCCAGGTAGCTTGGTGGGTGGCAGTGGAGGATGGTGGGTGGGATGGCAGTGAAGAATGGCGGGCTGGTTGGTGGGTGGGATGGTATTGAAGTATGGTGGGTAGGATGGTAGTGACGAATGATGAGCTGGTTGGGGACTTGGCAGTGGAGGATGGTGGGTGAGATGGTAGTGAAGAATTGTAGTGGCTGGTTGGTGGGATAGTGGTGGAGGATGGTGGGATGGTAGTGGAGAATGATGGGCTGGTTGGTGAGATAGTAGTGGAGGATGGTGGGATGGTAGTGGAGAATGATGGGCTGGTTGGTGAGATGGTAGTGGAGAATGGTGGGCTGGTTGGTGGGATGGTAGTGGAGAATGATGGGCTGGTTGGTGAGATAGTAGTGGAGGATGGTGGGCTAGTTGGTGAGATAGTAGTGGAGGATGGTGGGCTGGTTGGTGAGATAGTAGTGGAGGATGGTGGGCTGGTAGTTGGTGGATACTTCGTAAAAGTGTAGCTGGCAGGATTGTAGAGGCTGCAGGCAGATTAGTGGGGTAGACGTCCTTGACAAATCTCAAGTGAAGCTGAAGACATCACCAAACTAATCCAATATTGCTGGCAAGCTGAACCCGGGCCCTCACAATCTCACTAAACTGGAAGATGTCCCTACCTTGGTCGCTAAACCGGAAGATGTCCCTACCTTGGTTGCTAAGCCGGAAGATGTCCCTACCTTGGTTGCTAAACTGGAAGATGTCTCTACCTTGGTTGCTATACCGGAAGATGTTCCTACCTTGGTCGCTAAACTGGAAGATGTCTCTACCTTGGTTGCTATACCGGAAGATGTTCCTACCTTGGTCACTAAACCAAGGTCACTTTAAACTACCAGTCCAGGCATTAGAATTAAAAGAAAAGTGATCTCTATTCTTTAACTTAATGAAATATACCATAAAATTAAAGGCTGCCTTCTATTGTCAATAAATGACAGAAATATAACTATATATTTGGAGGCGCCGAGGTGGAGGCAGGTGGCGCGGGTAGAATGTAAACAAAGGCTTCCTGAGAAGGTTTAGCGACTCACGGCACTACAGACATCTCAAATATCGATCACCCAACAGTGATTCTGCCACAGCGACCTCGTCATCAATAACGGGAAGTGATAATTATTTGAATAAACCCCATTTTTATTTTTTTTTGACCAATTTACTCTTAGATAGGTTATCCGGTTATATAGCATAACAACACCAAAACAATCGTGAGCTTGGTTTTACTAATTACACAATCCTTTTTATTATGTCACATTTTATTGACTATAATACTTTTATACAATAGTTACGGTGTAAATATTCGGCAGGTAACCTTTGACGAAGTGAAGAAATCACAACACGCTGTTAACACCTACATGAACCTGTACAGACTCATACTTGCTCTAACAACCGCCATTAATACAGGTCCAGGACGGATTACATGTGGCAAGCCAAAGTCTGATGCTGGAGGACCAGCTCTCACACTAACAACATAACAGCTGAGGCCAATACAACATTTAATTAACCCATTTTAGCAGTAATACTAACAATAAATTTTGTAGCTTATTTATAACCATTATTTGTGTTATAGGCAATGTATATAACCCCCCGAAATTTTATACAGGTAAACACCCCTAGCAGGAAAACTTTTAAATAGAGTCCATTTTGAATTAATACTAATAAATTAAAGTTCAAGAAATCAATAATTCAAAATAAGTAAATTAAAAACAAATAAAATCCTGCTGGGAGAATACCCCACACACACTACACTGACAGTGAAGGGATGCAGGTTGTCAGTGTTATTCAGACAATACACTTCGTCGCCGTTTCATTACTGAAATAGTTGGAGTGAATCTGAACTTTTTACTCGACTCTGTTTGTGTTGAGTGTATTGTTTCTGGCCTTGTGTGTTGACCCCTGTGTCCTGGTGTGTGGTGACCTTGTGTATTGACCCCTGTGTCCTGGAGTGTGGTGACCTTGTGTATTGACCCCTGTGTCCTGGAGTGTGGTGACCTTGTGTATTGACCCCTGTGTCCTGGAGTGTGGAGACCTTGTGTATTGACCCCTGTGTCCTGGAGTGTGGTGACCTTGTGTATTGACCCCTGTGTCCTGGTGTGTGGTGGCCTTGTGTATTGACCCCTGTGTCCAGGTGTGTGGTGGCCTTGTGTATTGACCCCTGTGTCCAGGTGTGTGGCGGCCTTGTGTATTGACCCCTGTGTCCAGGTGTGTGGCGGCCTTGTGTATTGACCCCTGTGTCCAGGTGTGTGGCGGCCTTGTGTAGTGACCCCTGTGTCCAGGTGTGTGGCGGCCTTGTGTATTGACCCCTGTGTCCAGGTGTGTGGCGGCCTTGTGTATTGACCCCTGTGTCCAATAGTGTGGCAGCTTTGTGTATTGACCCCTGTGTTCAGGTGTGTGGCGGCCATGTGTATTGACCCCTGTGTCCAGGTGTGTGGCGGCCTTGTGTATTGACCCCTGTGTCCAGGTGTGTGGCGGCCTTGTGTATTGACCCTGTGTCCAGGTGTGTGGCGGCCTTGTGTATTGACCCCTGTGTCCAGGTGTGTGGCGGCCTTGTGTATTGACCCCTGTGTCCAGGTGTGTGGCGGCCTTGTGTATTGACCCATGTGTCCAGGTGTGTGGCAGCTTTGTGTATTGACCCCTGTGTCCAGGTGTGTGGCGGCCTTGTGTATTATCCCCTGTGTCCAATAGTGTGGCAGCTTTGTGTATTGACCCCTGTGTTCAGGTGTGTGGCGGCCTTGTGTATTATCCCCTGTGTCCAATAGTGTGGCAGCTTTGTGTATTGACCCCTGTGTTCAGGTGTGTGGCGGCCTTGTGTATATATTGACCCCTGTGTCCAGGTGTATTGCGGCCTTGTATATTGACCCTTGTGTCGAGGTGTGTGGCAGCCTTGTGTATTGACCCCCTGTGTCCAGGTGTGTGACGGCCTTGTGTAATGACCCCTGTGTCCAGGTGTGTGGCAGCCATGTCTATTGACCCCCTGTGTCCAGGTGTGTGGCAGCCTTGTGTATTGACCCCCATGTCCAGGTGTGTGGTAGCCTTGTGTATTGACCCCCATGTCCAGGTGTGTGGCAGCCTTGTGTATTGACCCCCATGTCCAGGTGTGTGGTAACCTTGTGTATTGATCCCATGTCCAGGTGTGTGGCGGCCTTGTGTATTGACCTCGTGTCCAGATGTGTGGCGGCCTTGTGCATTGACCCCCTGTGTCCAGGTGTGTGATGGCCTTGTGTATTGACCTCGTGTCCAGATGTGTGGCGGCCTTGTGCATTGACCCCCTGTGTCCAGGTGTGTGATGGCTTTGTGTATTGACCCTTATCTCCAGATGTGTGGCGCGCCACACACGGAAACGGATATATATAATATATATATAAAACGGCCGCCACACACGGTTATATGTTTTGGAAACCTATTTAATTCCACACAAGAAACCGTATCTGATGCGTGAAAACAAACGTTTCCAATCCTTTCAAACACTTTCCAGATACGTTGTGGCAACCTTAAATTGTTTCCTGGGGGGGGGCTCCTCAGTGGGGGTGGGCACGGGGGCTCCTCAGTGGGGGTGGGCACAGGGGCTCCTCAGTGGGGGTGGGCACGGGGGCTCCTCAGTCGGAGGTGGGCACGGGGGCTCCTCAGTAGGGGTCACAAGGGCTCCTCAGTGGGAGGTGGGCACAGGGGCTCCTCAGTGGGTAGCACGGGTGCTCCTCAGTGGGGGTGGGCACGGGGGCTCCTCAGTGGGGGTGGGCACGGTGGCTCCTCAGTGGGGGTGGGCACGGTGGCTCCTCAGTGGGGGACACGGGGCTCCTCAGTGGGGGACACGGGGGTTCCTCAGTGGGGGGCACGGTGGCTCCTAAGTGGAGGGCACGGGAGCTCCTCAGTGGGGGGCACGGGGGCTCCTAAGTGGAGGGCACGGGGGCTCCTCAGTGGGGGACACGGGGGCTCCTCAGTGGGGGGCACGGGGGCTCCTCAGTGGGGGGCACGGGGGCTCCTCAGTGGGGGACACGGGGGCTCCTCAGTGGGGGACACGGGGCTCCTCAGTGGGGGACACGGGGCTCCTCAGTGGGGGGCACGGGGGCTCCGCAGTGGGGGGCACGGGGGCTCCTCGGTGGGGGACACGGGGCTCCTCAGTGGGGGGCACGGGGGCTCCTCGGTGGGGGACACGGGGCTCCTCAGTGGGGGACACGGGGCTCCTCAGTGGGGGGCACGGTGGCTCCTCAGTGGGGGACACGGGGCTCCTCAGTGGGGGGCACGGGGGCTCCTCAGTGGGGGGCACGGGGGCTCCTCAGTGGGGGACACGGGGCTCCTCAGTGGGGGGCACGGAGGCTCCTCAGTGGGGGACACGGGGCTCCTCAGTGGGGGGCACGGAGGCTCCTCAGTGGGGGGCACGGGGCTCCTCAGTGGGGGACACGGGGCTCCTCAGTGGGGGGCACGGGGGCTCCTCAGTGGGGAACACGGGGCTCCTCAGTGGGGGACACGGGGGCTCCTCAGTGGGGGACACGGGGCTCCTCAGTGGGGGGTACGGGGGCTCCTCAGTGGGGGGCACGGGGGCTCCTCAGTGGGTGGCACGGGGGCTCCTCAGTGGGGGAAACGGGGCTCCTCAGTGGGGGGCACGGGGGCTCCTCAGTGGGGGACACGGGGCTCCTCAGTGGGGGGCACGGTGGCTCCTCAGTGGGGGGTACGGGGCCTCAGTGGGGGACACGGGGCTCCTCAGAGGGGGGCACGGGGGCTCCTCAGTGGGGGGCACGGGGGCTCCTCAGTGGGGGACACGGGGCTCCTCAGTGGGGGACACGGGGCTCCTCAGTGGGGGGCACGGAGGCTCCTCAGTAGGGGGCACGGGGCTCCTCAGTGGGGGACACGGGGCTCCTCAGTGGGGGGTACGGGGGCTCCTCAGTGGGGGACACGGGGGTTCCTCAGTGGGGGGCACGGGGGCTCCTCAGTGCGGGGCACGGGGGCTCCTCAGTGGGGGGCACGGGGGCTCCTCAGTGGGGGTCACAGGGGTTCCTCAGTGGGGGGCACGGGGGTTCCTCAGTGGGGGACACGGGGGCTCTTAAGTGGGGGGCACGGGGGCTCCTCAGTGGGGGTGGGAACAGGGGCTCCTAAGGGGGGGGCACGGGGCTCCTCAGTGGGGGGCACGGGGGCTCCTCAGTGGGGGGCACGGGGCTCCTCAGTGGGGGACACGGGGCTCCTCAGTGGGGGGCACGGGGGCTCCTCAGTGGGGGACACGGGGCTCTTCAGTGGGGGGCACGGGGCTCCTCAGTGGGGGGTACGGGGGCTCCTCAGTGGGGGACACGGGGCTCCTCAGTGGGGGGCACGGGGGCTCCTCAGTGGGGGACACGGGGCTCCTCAGTGGGGGACACGGGGCTCCTCAGTGGGGGGTACGGGGGCTCCTCAGTGGGGGACACGGGGCTCCTCAGTGGGGGGCACGGGGGCTCCTCAGTAGGGGCACGGAGGCTCCTCAGTGGGGGGCACGGGGCTCCTCAGTGGGGGACACGGGGCTCCTCAGTGGGGGACACGGGGCTCCTCAGTGGGGGGCACGGGGGCTCCTCAGTGGGGGGCACGGGGGCTCCTCGGTGGGGGACACGGGGCTCCTCAGTGGGGGGTACGGGGGCTCCTCAGTGGGGGACACGGGGCTCCTCAGTGGGGGACACGGGGCTCCTCAGTGGGGGGCACGGGGGCTCCTCAGTGGGGGGCACGGAGGCTCCTCAGTGGAGGGCACGGGGTTCCTCAGTGGGGGACACGGGGCTCCTCAGTGGGGGGCACGGGAGCTCCTCAGTGGGGGGCACGGTGGCTCCTCAGTGGGGGACACGGGGGCTCCTCAGTGGTGGGCACGGGGCTCCTCAGTGGGGGACACGGGGCTCCTCAGTGGGGGGCACGGGGGCTCCTCAGTGGGGAGCACGGGGGCTCCTCAGTGGGGAGCACGGGGGCTCCTCAGTGGGTGACACGGGGCTCCTCAGTGGGTGACACGGGGCTCCTCAGTGGGTGTGGGCACGGGGGCTCCTCAGTGGTGGGCACGGGGGTTCCTCAGTGGGGGTGGCACGGGAGCTCCTCAGTAGAACATGGGGCTCCTCAGTGGGGGGCACGGGAGCTCCTCAGTGGGGAAAACGGGGGCTCCTCAGGGGGGGGCACGGGGGCTCCTCAGTGGTGGGCACGGGGGTTCCTCAGTGGGGGTACGGCACGGGAGCTCCTCAGTAGAACATGGGGCTCCTCAGTGGGGGGCACGGGAGCTCCTCAGTGAGGGGCACGGGGGCTCCTCAGGGGGGGCACGGGAGCTCCTCAGTGGGGGGCACGGGGGCTCCTCAGTGGGGTGGCACGGGAGTTCCTCAGTGGGGTCACGGGGGCTCCTCAGTGGGGGTGGCACGGGGGCTCCTCAGTGGGGGCACAGGGGCTCCTCAGTGGGGGTGGCACGGGGGCTCCTCAGTGGGGGGCACGGGGGCTCCTCAGTGGGGTGGCACGGGGGTTCCTCAGTGGGGTCACGGGGGCTCCTCAGTGGGGGTGGCACGGGGGCTCCTCAGTGGGGGCACGGGGGCTCCTCAGTGGGGGTGGCACGGGGGCTCCTCAGTGGGGTGGCACGGGGGTTCCTCAGTGGGGTCACGGGGGCTCCTCAGTGGGGGTCACGGGGGCTCCTCAGTGGGGGTATGCGGGCTCCTCAGTGGGGGTGGTACGGGGGCTCCTCAGTGGGGTGGCACGGGGGTTCCTCAGTGGGGGTGGCACGGGGGCTCCTCAGTGGGGTGGCACGGGGGTTCCTCAGTGGGGGTCAAGGGGGCTCCTCAGTGGGGTGGCACGGGGGTTCCTCAGTGGGGGTCACGGGGGCTCCTCATTGGGGGGCACGGGGGCTCCTCAGTGGGGTGGCACGGGGGTTCCTCAGTGGGGGGCACGGGGGCTCCTCATTGGGGTGGCACGGGGGCTCCTCAGTGGGGGGCACGGGGGTTCCTTAGTGGGGTGGCACGGTGGCTCCTGAGTGGGGGGCACGGGGGTTCCTCAGTGGGGGACACGGGGTTCCTCAGTGGAGGGCACGGGGGCTCCTCAGTGGGGGGCACGGGGGCTCCTCAGTGGGGGGCACGGGGGGCTCCTCAGTGGGGGGGCACGGGGGTTCCTCAGTGGGGGGCACGGGGGCTCCTCAGTGGGGGTGGCACGGGGGTTCCTCAGTGGGGTGGCACGGGGGTTCCTCAGTGGGGGGTCACGGGGTCTCCTCAGTGGGGGTACGGGGGCTCCTCAGTGGGGGTGGCACGGGGGTTCCTCAGTGGGGGTCACGAGGGCTCCTCAGTGGGGGTACGGGGGCTCCTCAGTGAGGGTGGCACGGGGGTTCCTCAGTGGGGTGGCACGGGGGCTTCTCAGTGGGGGTACGGGGTCTTCTCAGTGGGGGCTTCGGGGGCTCCTTAGTGGGGACACGGGGGCTACTCAATGGGGGGGGGCACGGCGACTCCTCAGTGGGGGGCACGGGGGCTCCTTAGTGGGTGGCACGGGAGCTCCTCAGTGGGGGGCACGGGGGCTCTTCAGTGGGGGTACGGGGGCTCCTCATTGGGGGCACGGGGGCTCCTCAGTGGGGGGCACGGGGGCTCCTCAGGGGGGGCACGGGGGCTTCTGAGTGGGGGTGAGCACGGTGGCTCCTCAGGGGGGGACACGGGGGCTCCTCAGTGGGGGGCACTGGGGGTCCTCATTGGGGGGCACGGGTCTAGCTGTGGTCTAGTGGCCCCCATGTACTCTGGCTGTGGTCTCGTGGCCCCAATGCACTCTGGCTATGGTCTAGTGGCCCCCCATGCACTGTGGCTGTGGGCTAGTGGCCCCCCATGCACTGTGGCTGTGGGCTAGTGCCCCCCATGCTCACTGGCTGCGGTCTAGTGCCCCACATGTTCTCTGGCTGTGGTCTAGTGGCCCTCCATGCACTCTTTCTGTGGTCGAGTGGCCCCCATGCACTCTGGCTGTGGTCTAGTGTCAACCATGCTCTCTGGCTATGGTCTAATGGCCACCATACACTCTGGCTGTGGTCTAGTGGCCCCTCATGCACTCTGGGTGTGGTCTGGTGATTCACATGCACTCTGGCTGTGGTCTAGTGGTTTCCATACACTCTGGCTGTGGTCTAGTGGCCCCGATGCATCTGGCTGTGGTCTAGTGGTCCGCGTGCACTCAGGGTGTCGACTAGTGGCCCCATGTACTCTGGTTGTGTACTAGAGGCCCACATGCACTCTGGTTGTGGTCTAGTGGTCCCGATGCACTCTGGCTGTGGTCTAGTAGCTCTCATGCACTATGGCTGTGGTCTAGTGGTCCCCATACACTATGGCTGTGGTCTAGTGGTCCTCGTTCACTCAGGGTGTCGACTAGTGGCCCCATGTTCTCTGGTTGTGTACTAGAGGCCCACATGCACTCTGGGTGTGGTCTAATGGCCACCATGCACTCTGGCTGCGGTCTAGTGGTCCCCATGCACTCTGGCTGTGGTCTAATGGTCCCCATGCACTCTGGCTGTGTACTAATGGCCCTCGTGCACTCAGGGTGTGGTCTAGTGGTCCCCATGCACTCTGGCTCTGAACTAGTGGCCCTCATGCACTCAGGGTGTGGTCAAGGACTCCCCCCTCCTCCATGCACTCGTGGCTGTGGTCTGGGACTTCTACCCCCATGCACTCGTGGCTGTGGTCTGGGACTTCTACCCCCATGCACTCGTGGCTGTGGTCTGGGACATCTACCCCCATGCACTCGTGGCTGTGGTCTGGGACATCTACCCCCATGCACTCGTGGCTGTGGTCTGGGACTTCTACCCCCATGCACTCGTGGCTGTGGTCTAGGACTTCCACCTCCATGCACTCTGGCTGTGGTTCAGATCTTCCACCTCCATGCACTCGTGGCTGTGGTTCAGATCTTCCACCTCCAGTGCTCCTCTTCAATCGGCTCAGACTGATTTTCTAATTAATACATCACGTTAGTGTAATTTCATTGTGCATTATTATTATTATTATTATTATTATTATTATTATTATTATTATTATTATTATTATTATTATTATTATTATTATTTTTATTATTATTATTATTAGTAGTAGTAGTAGTTGTTGTAGTATTAGTAGTAGTAGTAGTTGTAATAGTTGTAGTAGTAGTAGTACTAGTATACTAATTGTTGAATTTGGTCTTCATAATTATCTATTCTCGTAAATACTAACAAAAACTTAACTAAGAAAATAAATAATAAAGAAGAATTAAAATATAAAAAAGTTACATTTTGGGGGGGACTTAGAAGTTACACCAGACTTGGCTATATCCGGAGGATGCCCACGTAGTCTGAGCTCGATGAAGTAATCTACACATAAAAGTTGTGTTTCACTCTCTGTAATAAACCCTACAGTAATTAGACATGTATGTATTATTAATTTCATACAGATATTTCCATGGATCTGGTATAATGATACTTGTAGTATATTTTGTTTGACATTCATCGAATCAATATGTATTTATGGATACATACATATTTATAAATACATATAAATACAAATACTTATTACGAATATAAATGTTCGTAAGAAGGCAAAGAGGACACTGGGATTTATTTATTGAAGTGTTAGTAATAAGACACCTGGTGTTGTTCTTAAGCAATATCCTGTCTGGTTAGGACCCATTTAGATTATGTAGTTAGGTTTTGGTCGCCATACTATAGAATGGATATAAATTCACTAGAACACCTCCAGCATAGGATGACAAAGTTAATCCCCCAAATTACAAACCTGACATATGCAGAAAGATTGACGAAGCTTAAATTACATTATCTAGAAAGGCAAAGAATTAGGGGGTGACATGATAGAAGTGTACAAGTGGATGAACAATGGGGATATTAATGGGGTAGTAAAAGTATCAATTCAAGACAGAACTCGAAACAATGGGTATGAATTATATTAAGTTTAGATTTATGAAAGATCTGGGTATAAATGGTTCGGTAACAGGGTTGTTGATTTGTGGAACCAATTACCGCGTAACATAATAAAAGTAGGTTCCCTTGATTGTTACAAGCGTATGTTAGATATGTATATGAATGAGATTGGGTGGATATAAATAGGAGCTGCCTTATATGGACCAATAGACCTTCTGCAGTTATCTCTTCATTCTTATGTTCTTATCCTAACTCATTTTAATCTAGTGGGTTTTTACATCCTCATAACAGACTCCCCAGTTTTGATGAATGTTTTGTCCAGTTTGTGAAGCTATGCAGTAATAAAAAGGGATCGCCATATATAGGCAGATAGCTACAAATAACAGACTATTGTGGAGTCGTCAGTAGCTCAGCTTTTGTCCAATTACACAGGACAGACAGTGCCAATCATTTCAGAACTAGGAAGCTGTGTTTTGATTGTTAGTCTTGGACTAAACAAAGACAGAGGTTGTGATGATCCACTATGTCAAAGGTTTTGTCTGCCACGCGTCTTTTTGTTGATGTGGGTGGTGCTAGGCTCCACACGTCCCTTTGTTGATGTGGGTGGTGCTAGGCTCCACCCGTCCCTTTGTTGATGTGGGTGGTGCTAGGCTCCACACGTCCCTTTGTTGATGTGGGTGGTGCTAGGCTCCACCCGTCCCTTTGTTGATGTGGGTGGTGCTAGGCTCCACACGTCCCTTTGTTGATGTGGGTGGTGCTAGGCTCCACACGTCACTTTGTTGATGTGGGTGGTGCTAGGCTCCACACGTCACTTTGTTGATGTGGGTGGTGCTAGGCTCCACACGTCACTTTGTTGATGTGGGTGGTGCTAGGCTCCACACGTCACTTTGTTGATGTGGGTGGTGCTAGGCTCCACACGTCACTTTGTTGATGTGGGTGGTGCTAGGCTCCTCGCGTCCCTTTGTTGATATGGGTGGTGATAGGCTCCACGCGTCCCTTTCTTGATGTGGGTAGTGCTAGGCTCCACGCGTCCCTTTGTTGATGTGGGTAGTGCTTGGCTCCACACGTCCCTTTGTTGATGTGGGTGGTGCTAGGCTCCACGCGTCCCTTTGTTGATGTGGGTGGTGCTAGGCTCCACCCGTCCCTTTGTTGATGTGGGTGGTGCTAGGCTCCACGCGTCCCTTTGTTGATGTGTGTGGTGCTAGGCTCCACGGGTCCCTTTGTTGATGTGGGTGGTGCTAGGCTCCACGGGTCCCTTTGTTGATGTAGGTGGTGCTAGGCTCCACGGGTCCCTTTGTTGATGTAGGTGGTGCTAGGCTCCACGGGTCCCTTTGTTGATGTGGGTGGTGCTAGGCTCCACGGGTCCCTTTGTTGATGTGGGTGGTGCTAGGCTCCACGGGTCCCTTTGTTGATGTGGGTGGTGCTAGGCTCCACACGTCCCTTTGTTGATGTGGGTGGTGCTAGGCTCCACGGGTCCCTTTGTTGATGTGGGTGGTGCTAGGCTCCACGGGTCCCTTTGTTGATGTGGGTGGTGCTAGGCTCCACGGGTCCCTTTGTTGATGTGGGTGGTGCTAGGCTCCACGGGTCCCTTTGTTGATGTGGGTGGTGCTAGGCTCCACCCGTCCCTTTGTTGATGTGGGTGGTGCTAGGCTCCACGTCCCTTTGTTGATGTGGGTGGTGCTAGGCTCCACGGGTCCCTTTGTTGATGTGGGTGGTGCTAGGCTCCACGGGTCCCTTTGTTGATGTGGGTGGTGCTAGGCTCCACCCGTCCCTTTGTTGATGTGGGTGGTGCTAGGCTCCACCCGTCCCTTTGTTGATGTGGGTGGTGCTAGGCTCCACCCGTCCCTTTGTTGATGTGGGTGGTGCTAGGCTCCACACGTCCCTTTGTTGATGTGGGTGGTGCTAGGCTCCACACGTCACTTTGTTGATGTGGGTGGTGCTAGGCTCCACACGTCACTTTGTTGATGTGGGTGGTGCTAGGCTCCACACGTCACTTTGTTGATGTGGGTGGTGCTAGGCTCCACACGTCACTTTGTTGATGTGGGTGGTGCTAGGCTCCACACGTCACTTTGTTGATGTGGGTGGTGCTAGGCTCCTCGCGTCCCTTTGTTGATATGGGTGGTGATAGGCTCCACGCGTCCCTTTCTTGATGTGGGTAGTGCTAGGCTCCACGCGTCCCTTTGTTGATGTGGGTAGTGCTAGGCTCCACCCGTCCCTTTGTTGATGTGTGTGGTGCTAGGCTCCACGCGTCCCTTTGTTGATGTGTGTGGTGCTAGGCTCCACGGGTCCCTTTGTTGATGTGGGTGGTGCTAGGCTCCACCCGTCCCTTTGTTGATGTGTGTGGTGCTAGGCTCCACGCGTCCCTTTGTTGATGTGTGTGGTGCTAGGCTCCACGGGTCCCTTTGTTGATGTGGGTGGTGCTAGGCTCCACGGGTCCCTTTGTTGATGTGGGTGGTGCTAGGCTCCACCCGTCCCTTTGTTGATGTGTGTGGTGCTAGGCTCCACGCGTCCCTTTGTTGATGTGTGTGGTGCTAGGCTCCACGGGTCCCTTTGTTGATGTGGGTGGTGCTAGGCTCCACGGGTCCCTTTGTTGATGTAGGTGGTGCTAGGCTCCACGGGTCCCTTTGTTGATGTGGGTGGTGCTAGGCTCCACACGTCACTTTGTTGATGTGGGTGGTGCTAGGCTCCACACGTCACTTTGTTGATGTGGGTGGTGCTAGGCTAGGATAGTGGGTAGCGCTATTGATCTGCCTCGTGGTTGCCCGCTGACTTAATTTAAAGTGTTTATGATTCTATAATTCAGACAATTTTCCAGCGTATAATTAATTGATGTAATTATACAGTGCATCGTATTATTAAACACACTCTAAATTACCTAAAAAGACGTCAAATGTCTAGTTAGAATTTTTCATGTCGATTTACAGCAAGAGATACATCATTGTGCTATTGGTAAATTTTCCTTTAATTCCTAAATAATTTTAGTCTCACGTAAACTAACAAATTTTCAGCTTTTAATTATGATCTAAATTAAAATATTAATTTAATATCATTTAACAGACGACTCAATACTAATCTTGCGTTCCTCGTGGAACATAAACAAAGCTCCCGTGATTTGTCATCCACAATCCGTTCTCTTAAAAATATCGTCACTTTTCGCTCGTATGTGCGCTATGGCCAAAAACTGACGTAATATGAAATGAAATCGGCTAACGAAAGTGATATGCTGTCCCGTTTTCCGTTTGGTTCCGCTGGCTTATTCTTTTAAACTAGAAGAGGACACTTTCAATTAACGTTTTTCATGACGTTTCGAAATTTTAGGAGAATTTCCTGTCCTCCTAACCTACCAGCGGACACATAACTTACTGTTTTGATTTTTTTTTTTCAAATTACATCAGTTTTCGGCCATAGGGACAAACGACTAAATTCTGACATAATTTGTATGGTTGACAGCTTTTATTATGAGAAATATATTTATATAGATGGGAATTTATTTGTTTTTATTTATTCCACACAAATAATATATAACGAAATGTATTATACAGATCTGAATGTGAATAACTTTTGTATTGGCAAGCGTTTCAAGAGATATATTATTAACATTTTAGGAAATTCACTCTTGACGACAAGAAATTAAATTCATCCGTGTAAAGTCCTCAACGGAAAACATGTTTACTTCCTCATAATTTCCTAACACTCCTTACACTTTTTACCTTCAAATTAACTAATGAGGCAAAAATGTTCAATTCTAAATAGGATTTTTGCATTTTAATTTTGTTGACAATCGTGGAGCAATTAAAATCAGGGCATTGACCCACGTCATTATTGCTCTCCCGGATTATGTCCCTTCATTACTTCAATCATTTTTGACTAATTATGAAACTTTTCAGTTTTGTTAGGTTGTTTATGTGTGTGTGTGTATTCACCTAGTGGTGCTTCCGGGGATTGAGCTCTGGCTCGTTGGTCCCGCCGCTCAACTGTCAATCAACTGATGTACAGGTTCATGAACCTAATAGGTTCTTACATTTCTACACTTGAAGCTCTGTATGGAGTCAGCCTCCAACATATCACTTCCTTATTCATTCCATTTGTCTACTACTCTGACACTGAAAAAAAATCTTTCTAATGTCTCAATGGTTCATTTGGGTATTCAGTTTCCAGCTGTGTCCCCTAGTGTGTGTGCCCCTGGTGTTAAATAGTCTGTCTTTGTCTACCCTATCAATTCCTCTGAGAATCTTGTATGTGGCAATCATGTCCCCCTCTATCTCTTATGTCTCCCAGTGAAGTGAGGTTTAATTCCTGTAGTCTCTCCTCGTAGCTCACACCCATCAGTTCGGGTACTAGTTTGGTGGTCTGAATGTTTCCTTACACAAGTTTCTGAAGGTCGTTCTTATGTTAGCCAACCTGGCATATGCCGCGGATGTTATCCTCTTGAAATGGGCTTCAGGGAACAAGTCTGGCGTGATATCAACCCCCAAGTCTTTCTTTGACTCTTGAAGTATTTCATTTCCCAAATGATACCTTGTATCTGGTCTCCTGCTCCCACCTGTGTGTGTGTGTGTGTACTCACCTAATTGTGCTTGCAGGGGTTGAGCTCTGGATCTTTGGTCCCACCTTTCAACTGTCAATCAACTGATGTACAGATTCCTGAGCCTACTGGGCTCTATAATATCTACATATGAAACTGTGTATGGAGTCAGCCTCCATCACATCACTGCCTAATGTTGTTAACTACTGATAACACTACTTGTTAACTAACTGTTAACACTGCATCTGTTAACTACTCTCACACTGAAAAAGTTCTTTCTATCGTCCCTGTGGCTCATTTGGGTACTCAGTTTGCACTCGTGTCCCCCTTCTTTGCGTTCCACCCGTGTTAAACAGTTTATCTTTATCTACCCCGTCAATTCCTCTGAAAATTTTGTAGGTAGTGATCATGTCTCCCCTGACTCTTCTGTCTTTTAGCGTCGTGAGGTACATTTCTCG
The DNA here is from genome assembly GCF_040958095.1 of Procambarus clarkii. Classification (NCBI taxonomy): domain Eukaryota; kingdom Metazoa; phylum Arthropoda; class Malacostraca; order Decapoda; family Cambaridae; genus Procambarus; species Procambarus clarkii. Next base: position 28,598,040 of record NC_091223.1, read on the forward strand.
CAGCCTTTCTTCGTAACTCATGCCTCTTAGTTCTGGGACTAGTTTTGTGGCATATCTCTGAACTTTTTCAAGCTTCGCCTTGTGCTTCTTCTGAGGAAACACCCTACATCATAAACGCCTCAGGAAATAAACTCTATGAGGAGAGAGAACAAGAGCAAGAATTCAGGAAGTTCTGGGAAAAAAAAATTCAGGATAAACCCGGAAGAAAATATAAATTTTTGCCCAATTAATGAAAGGGAATATACAACTCATGTCGATAACAGAGCTGCTGCACTACTCCCGACGCAAACAATAGACCTTAACAACATACGCGAGGACTGCCACCTTATGAAACACATAACCATTGCAGAGGTCCATAAAACAATTATGGGTTTCAAGAACAAGGCGCCGGGCAACAGCAAAATAAATAAGATGGTATTATCCAACCTACCTGTGATTGTACTCCATCAATACACATGTATCTTAAATGCAGCTCTTGCATCTGGACTATTCCCCACATACTTCAAGAATGCCACAATAAGATTAATCCCCAAGCCAGGTAAACCCCCAACCCATACTGAAAACTACAGGCCAAAATTATCAATCAGAGACTTGTGAAGTACATGGAAGAGGAAGGGAAGTATAACACCAGGCAGCATGGGTTTAGAAACCGCAGAGGAGCCCATACATCTATAGCCCTGATCTACGAGCATATAGCCATCGCAGTGTCGAAAAAAGATCCGTGTAATAAAGTGCTTGGGGACGTCTCGAAAGCCTTCGATAAAGTGTGGCACACAGGCCTAAAATATAAGATATCTGAACTAGGGTTTCCTGAGAGATTTACTGCTACTCTCTGCAGCTTTATAGACAATAGAACTGCTAGGCTTAATATCGGCAGCTACTTGGGTGACGCAATAGAACTGAAAAGTGGAGTACCACAAGGAAGCTGCCTCTTCCCCACTCTATTCAACATATATTTACAGCTGACTTACCCCAACCCCAACATGGAGAATACATCACATACGCTGACGATGCCACCCAAATAATTTGCAAACCGGGACCATCAAAGCCGCTACTAGCCGACAAGACCAAGGCAGCAATTGAACTCATAAACAACTTTGAGAAGCAATGGAAAATTAGCACCAACAAACAAAAGTTTCATATAATACACATTGCGAAAAGAAACCCGGACCCCATCATCCTTGGCAACCATCCGATCCAATATGCGGAGGTAGGCAGAATACTGGGACTTATGATAAATAGAACAGGGATACAAATTCATGTAAGGGACCGACTAAACAAAGCCAAAGCAGCATTAGGAAAACTGAGAAGATTCCGAAGCCTCAGTACTAACATTCAGATCCACCTATATAAGGCTCTAGTTCGGCCGCATCTAGAGTATCCCCCAGTACCACTACACACCATAAAGAAAACTAACATGCAGAAACTGCAAGCAGTACAAAATAAGGCGCAAAGGAGAGCAGCAAAACACCGTCCACCATATGATCAGACAATCCAGGAGCTCCATGAACTCCTGAACATACAGCCACTAAACATCAGACTGCAGCACCAAGCCATCAGGGCGTGGAACACCATCGAAATGTTAGAGGACCTAATGTTTGAAAGATTGCTCCAAGATGAGACGCCCCGCTCCCACAGCTGGTGGCCCAAGAGCCTCGATTCTCTGGATGAAAACCCCGCCCCACAGTATATAATCCCCAGATGAGATATATGTGTATATATGAACAGTTCATATATGTGTATATATGAACAACTCGATAAACAATAATATGTGTGTATGAACAACTCGATAAATAATAATATGTGTGTATGAACAACTCGATAAATAATAATAATAAAACAAAGAGCCTTAAACAGAACAACATGTGTACTCACTTAATTGTGCTTGCGGGGGTTGAGCTTTGGCTCTTTGGTCCCGCCTCTCAACTGTCAATCAACTGGTGTACAAATTCCTGAGGCTACTGGGCTCTATCATATCTACATTTGAAGCTGTGTATGGAGTCAGCCTCCACCACATCACTTCCTAGTGTATTCCATTTATTACCTACTCTGACACTGAAAAAATTCTTTCTAACGTCTCTGATTGTGTAGAAGCATCGGAGTGTGTATATATGAATGCTACACAGTATTCATCTATGGACATCCATATATGGTGAAACACATGTGTAGAACCTCTCACACACTCACAGCTCCCTGACAAGAGGGAGCCAGCTTAGCTTAGCTGCCGACACCCACACATCGTGTCAGCAAGGCGGACAGCCCGCCTGCTTTCATACCTCTCACTGTATTTCCCACTTCTATTCTTCCCTTCACCTATGCCTCTCCTTCCTCTTTACTCGAAAAAAAAAAATGTTCCTGAAGGCAGTTCTGATGTTAGCCAGCCTTGCATACACAGTAGATGTTATTCTTTTGATGTGGGCTTCAAGAGACAGGGTTGGTGTGATATCAACTCCTAGATCTTTCTCTCTGTCCGTTTCATGAAAGACTTCATCTCCCATTCTGTATCCTGTGTCTGACCTCCTGTTTCCCCTGCCTAGTTTCATTACCTTACATTTACTCGGGTTGAACTTTAGCAGGCATTTGTTGGACCATTCATTCAGTCTGTAGGTCATCTTGTAGCCTCCTACTATCCTCCTCTGTTTTAATCCTCCTCATAATTTTTGCATCATCAGCAAACAGTGAAAGAAACGAGTCTATTCCCTCTGGGAGATCATTTACATATATCAGAAACAGTAGAGGTCCAAGGGCTGACAGATGTGGGACTCCACTGGTGACGTCATGCCAATCTGAGACCTTACCCCTCACAGTGACTCTCTGTCTTCTGTTACTTTTGATTTGATTGTTGCCGCCGAAGGCGGCTAGTTTATTGTGCACCCCATACTCATCCTGTGAGCGGTAGCGCAAAAGCATTACAGAGGGCACAAAAGGTCTTTATCAGACCTCATCTTAGATTATTACATAAACAATTTCTTCTATCCTTCACACCTTATAGTTACAATGTCAGCTAGTTACAGAGAAAGTGCTATTACAAGAGCTACATATTTACAGTAAGTCATCATACATAAATGGTAGGTCTTATCGCTAATACATAATAGTTTGACCAATGGGGATATTACAGAGTCATAGGGGAGCTTCTGTTTATTATTAGTCCTCACAATGCACTACTTGTTTCTGAATCTCATATGTCGCTCATCTACTGGAAGCGAAATGTGGGTACAGTGCAAGGATTTCAGGTAATTTATCCATGGTAATAAGATAGGTTGCCATATCATACAGAGTGAGCTTAGATTTATCTCTAAAAGGCTCAATTTTACTACAATCCAAGATATAGTGTTCGAGTGTGTGTCCCTGTCTATGTCCACACACTTTACACTTTACTTCATCTAGATCCCTATACAAGCCGAACTGCCAGAGATACTTGTAGCCAAGTCTTATACGAGCTGTGACAACATCTGTTAGTCTATTGACTTTGTTACTTGCCCCATACACATGTTTTACTTCACACATTTCATTGTGATGAACAATGGACCTGCTAGTTCCAGTTTGCACTGTTCTACTTTCTTCAAATCCATCCAGGAGTTCTCGTCTAATGACACTTTTAAGGGACCTATTTGATAACTCAAGATTCCGTTCAATACTGTCTTTATTTACTGCAGCCTTAGCTAGGGCGTCAACTTTGTCATGTTCCTGCAGGCCAATGTAAGAAGGAATCCACATCATTTTTATATTTACCCTCTTGCTAAGTATTCTTATATATCTACGTCTAGCTTCCAAGACAAGCACGTTATTACTTGATTGCAAACTGTTTATTGCTCGTAGTGAGGAAAGGGAGTCAGAAATAATTAAGCTGTCTACTTCAGTGTTGTCAATAATTTCGAGTGCTACCAGTATCGCTACCAACTCGGCTTGCATTGTGGACGCCCAGTTACTAATTCGGATATTCCTTTGAATTGTGCTGCCATCGGGCTGATGAGCAATATCAGCACTTCCTGCCCTCCCTGTAGCTGTATTGAGTGATCCGTCAGTGTATATGGTCTGTGCAATGTTGTTTTCAGCTTGTATATTGTGAATGTGTTCTATGGTGCTTAATTTAGCAGCAAGCTGAGCATGAGGGTTGTTTGTGATTAGTTTCTTGGTGGGGTATGCAGGGGTCAGGATGTCAAAAGGTACCAGGGTGCCAGGGTGGAACTCCTTATCCAATGGAGTACCTTCCCTTTCACTCCAGCCTGCACCTCCAGCTTTCGCACTAGTCTCTGGTGTGGCACTGTGTCAAAGGCTTTCTGGCAATCCAAAAATATGCAGTCTGCCCACCCCTACCTTTCTTGCCTGATTGTTGTTGCCTGGTCGTAGAATTCATTTACTCCTGTAAGGCAGGTCTTGCCATCCCTGAACCCATGTTGATGCTGTGTTACAAAGTTCTTTCGCCCCAAATGCTCCACTAGCTTTTTTCGCACAATCTTCTCCATCAGCTTGCATGGTATGCAAATTAGGGACAATGGCCTATAGTTCAGTGCCTCCTGTCTATCCCTCTTCTTGTATATCGGGATTGCATTAGCTGCTTTCCAAACTTCTGGCAGTTCCCCTGTTGCCAGTGATTTGTTATACACTATGGAGAGTGACAGACATTTAGAATCCAAGGGAAGATTCAAATCTGGGCCTGTAGCCTTTGTCACATCCAACTCTAGTAGAAGCTTTCTTACTTCCCCACTGGTAATCTCAAATTCTTTTAGTGGTTCCTGGTTAACTATTCCCTCTCTTATCTCCGGAACTTCTCCTTGCTCTGAAGTGAAAACCTCCTTTAACTTTTTATTCAGTTCCTCGCACGGTTGTCGTTTGTAGTGAATCCGTCTGCCCCTATTCTTAATTTCATTACCTGTTCCTTTACTGTTGTTTTTCTCCTGGTGTGGCTGTGCAGCAATTTAGGTTAAGTCTTTGCCTTAATTCTCTCGTATTGAGAGAATTAAACCTTACGTCGCTGCAAGACAGAAGAGTTATTTGGAACATGATCACCACATACAAGATTCTCATAGAAATTGATAGGTTAGATAAAGACAGGATATTTAACATTAGGGGCACACGCACTAGGGGACAGAGGTGGAAATATAGTGTCCAAATCAGCCACAAAGATATTAGAAAGAATTTTTTTAGTATCAGAGTGGTTGACAAACGGAATGCATTAGGAATTGAGGTGGTGGAGGCTGACTTCATACACAGTTTCAAGTGTAGATATGATAGACCCCAATAGGCTCAGGAACCTGTGCATCAGTTGATTGACAGTTGAGAGGCGGGACCAAAGAGCCAGAGCTCAACCCCACATGCACAACTAGGTGAGTACAACTAGGTGAGTACACACATCCCCAGGAAGCAGCCCCCCTATCAACTGTCTAACTTCCAGGTACCTATGTACTACCACCTATGTGTACAGTTACGACTTATGTACGCTTAGAGGAAATTTTGCTTCCTAGAGGGAAGCCGGTCGGCTGAGCGGACAGCACACTGGAAATGTGATCCTGTGGTCCCGGGTTCGATCCCGGGCACCGGCGAGAAACAATGGGCAGAGTTTCTTTCACCCTATGCCCCTGTTACCTAGCAGTAAAATAGGTACCTGGGTGTTAGTCAGCTGTAACGGGCTGCTTCCTGGGGGTGGAGGCCTGGTCGAGGACCGGGCCGCGGGGACACTAAAGCCCCGAAATCATCTCAAGATAACCTCAAGATAGGTGAACAGGGACAAGAGGGTGAAAAAACTCTGGCCATTTGTTTCTGCATCTGCTGGGGATGGAACCCGGCCCCTAGGACTTCGACCCCAGATCGCTGTCCATTCAGTGACGAGGCCCCCGTATACTCACTAAATAGAGTCTGCGGGGATTGAGCTTCGAGTGGTGGGTCAGGGGAGAGTGTGATGGGTCAGGGGAGAATGTGGTAGGTCAGGGGAGAATGTGGTGGGTCAGGGGAGAATGTGGTGAGTCAGGGGAGAATGTGGTGGGTCAGGAGAGAGTGTGGTGGGTCAGGGGAGAATATGGTGGGTCAGGGGAGAATGTGGTGAGTCAGGGGAGAATGTGGTGGGTCAGGGGAGAGTGTGGTGGGTCAGGGGAGAATGTGGTGAGTCAGGGGAGAATGTGGTGGGTCAGGGGAGAGTGTGGTGGGTCAGGGGAGAGTGTGGTGAGTCAGGGGAGAATGTGATGGGCCAAGGGAGAGTGTGGTAGGTCAAGGTAGAGTGTGGTGGGTCAGGGGAGAATATGGTGGGTCAGGGGAGAATGTGGTGAGTCAGGGGAGAATGTGGTGAGTCAGGGGAGAATGTGGTGGGTCAGGGTAGAGTGTGGTGGGTCAGGGGAGAATGAGGTAGGTCAGGGGACAATGAGGTGGGTCAGGGGAGAGTGTGGTGGGTCAGGGGAGAATGTGGTGGGTCAGGGGAGAATATGGTGGGTCAGGGGAGAGTGTGGTGGGTCAGGGGAGAGTGTGGTGGGCCAGGGGAGAATGATGTGGGTCAGGGGAGAGTGTGGTGGGTCAGGGGAGAATGTGGTGAGTCAGGGGAGAATGTGGGTGGGTTAGGGAGAGAATGTGGTGGATCAGGAGAGAATGTGGGTGGGTCAGGAGAGAATGTAGGTGGGTCAGGAGAGAATGTGGGTGGGTCAGGGGAGAGTGTGGTGGGTCAGGGGAGAGTGTGGTGGGTCAGGGGAGAGTTTGGTGCGTCAGGGCTGAGCGGTGAGAGCGTCAATTACTTGTATTGCTCTCAGTGTCAGTCACCAGTTGAAATTGGACTCTTGATTGGAACTGTGATAACATTAATTGTCGAGAGTGTTCTATGTGGCTGCGTCCTAGTGTATAGTTGACCTTCATGGCTGCGTCCTGGTGTATAGTTGCCTTTATAGCTGCGTCCTGGTGTATAGTTGCCTTTATGGCTGCGTCCTGGTGTATAATTGCCTTTATGGCTGCGTCCTGGTGTATAGTTGCCTTTATGGGTGCGTCCTGGTGTATAGTTGCCTTTATGGCTGCGTCCTGGTGTATAGTTGCCTTTATGGCTGCGTCCTGGTGTATAATTGCCTTTATGGCTGCGTCCTGGTGTATAGTTGCCTTTATGGGTGCGTCCTGGTGTATAGTTGCCTTTATGGCTGCGTCCTGGTGTATAGTTGCCTTTATGGCTGCGTCCTGGTGTATAGTTGCCTTTATGGCTGCGTCCTGGTGTATAATTGCCTTTATGGCTGCGTCCTGGTGTATAGTTGCCTTTATGGGTGCGTCCTGTTGTATAGTTGCCTTTATGGCTGCGTCCTGGTGTATAGTTGCCTTTATGGCTGCGTCCTGGTGTATAGTTGCCTTTATGGGTGCGTCCTGGTGTATAGTTGCCTTTATGGCTGCGTCCTGTTGTATAGTTGCCTTTATGGCTGCGTCCTGGTGTATAGTTGCCTTTATGGCTGCGTCCTGTTGTATAGTTGACCTTTATGGCTGCGTCCTGGTGTATAGTTGACCTTTATGGCTGTGTCCTGGTGTATAGTTGCCCTCTATGACTGCGTCCTGGTGGGTATCTGACTTTTATGGCTGCGTCCTGGTGTATAGTTGCCCTTTATGGCTGCGTCCTGATGTGTAATTGCCCGTTATGGCTGAGTCCTGGTGTATAGTTGCCCTTTATGGCTGCGTCCTGGTGTGTAATTTCCCGTTATGGCTGAGTCCTGGTGTATAGGTGCCCTTTATGGCTGCGTCCTGATGTATAATGGCCCTTTATGGCTGCGTCCTAGTGCATAGTTGCCCTTTATGGCTGCGTCCTGGTGTATAGTTGACCTTTATTGCTGTGTCCTGGTGTATAGTTGCCCTTTATGGCTGCGTCCTGGTGTTTAGTGGCCCTTTATGGCTTCGTCGTGGAGTATAGTGGCCCTTTATGGCTTCGTCCTGGTTTATAGTTGCCCTCTATCGCTGCGTCCTGGTATACAGTTGACATTTATGGCTGCGTCCTGATGTAGTTTTGAACTTTATATATGCGTCCTGGTGTATAGTGGCGTTTTATGGCTGCGTCCTGGTGTATAGTCGATGTTTGTGGCTACGTCTTTGTGTATATTGACCCTTTATGGCTGCATCCTAGTGTATAGTTGACCTTTCTGGCTGCATCCTGGTGTATAGTGGCCCTTTATTCCAGCGTCCTTGTATATAGTGGCCATTTATGGCGGCATCCTGGTGTAGAGGTGACTTTTATACCTTCGTCCTGGTGTATAGTTGAACTTTATGGCTGAGTCCTGGTGTATAGTGGCCGTTTATGGCTGCGTCCTGGTGTAAAGGGGCCCTTTATGGCTGCATCTTGTGTATAGTTGAACTTTATGGCTGCGTCATGGTGTATAGTTGCCCTTTATGGCTGCGTCCCGGTGTATAGGTACTCTTTATAGCTGCGTCCTGGTTAATAAAGGCCCTTTATGGCTGCGTCCTGGTGTTCAGTTGCCCTTTATGGCTGTGTCCTGATGTATAGTGGCCCTTTATGGCTGTGTCCTGATGTATAGTGGCCCTTTATGGCTGCGTCCTGTTGTAAAGTGGCCCTCTATGGCTGCGTCCTGGTGTGTAGTTGACCTTTATGGATACGTCCTGGTGTAAAGTTGCTCTTTATGGCTGCGTCCTGGTGTATAGTTGCACTTTATGGCTGCGTCCTGGTGTATAGTTGACCTTTATGGCTGCGTCCTGATGTATGGTAGACTTGTATGGCTGCGTCCTGGTGTATAGTTGACTTTTATGGCTGCGTCCTTGTATATAGTAGACCTTTATGGCTGAGTCCTGGTGTATTTGTGCCATTTATGGCTGCATCCTGGCGTATAGTTGATTTTATGGTTGCGTCCTGGTGTATAGTAGCCCCTTATGGCGGCGTCCTTATGCATAGTAGTCCTTTATGGCTGTGTCCTGGTGTATAGTTGACTTTTATGGCTGCGTCCTGGTGTATAGTTGCCTTTATGGCTGCGTCCTGGTGTGTAATTGCCCGTTATGGCTGCGTCCTGGTGCATAGTTGCCCTTTATGGCTGTGTCTTGGTGTATAGTTGCCCTTTATGGCTGCGTCCTGGTGTATAATGGCCCTTTATGGCTGCGTCCTGGTGCGTAGTTGCCCTTTATGGCTGCGTCCTGGTGTATAGTTGACCTTTATTGCTGTGTCCTGGTGTATAGTTGCCCTTTATGGCTGCGTCCTGGTGTTTAGTGGCCCTTTATGGCTTCGTCGTGGAGTATAGTGGCCTTTATGGCTGCATCCTGGTGTAAAGGGGCCCTTTATGGCTGCATCTTGTGTATAGTTGAACTATATGGCTGCGTCATGGTGTATAGTTGCCCTTTGTAGCTGCATCCTGGTGAATACTTGAACTTTATGGCTGCATCCTGGTTTATATTTGACCTTTTTTGGCTGCGCCCTGGTGTATAGTGGCCCTTTATTGCTGGGTCCTGGTGTATAGTTTACCTTTAAGTCTGCATCCTGATGTATAGAGGCCATTTATAGCTGCGTCTTGTTCTATATATGACCTTTATGACTGCGTCATTGTATATATATGACCTTTATTGCTGCGTCCTGGTGTATAGTTGACCTTTATGGCTGCGCCCTGGTGTATAGTTGACCTTTATGGCTGCGTCCTGGTGTATAGTTGACATTTATGGTTGCGTCCTGGTGTATAGTTGACATTTATGGCGTCCTCCTGATGTAAAGTTGACCTTTATGGCTGCGTTTTGGTGTATAGTTGATTTCTATGACTGAGTCCTGGTGTATAGTCAACCTTTTTGACTGAGACCTGGTGTATAGTTGACTTCTACGGCTGCGTCTTGATGTATAGTTGACCTGTATGGCTGCGTCCTGATGTATAGTTGACCTTAATGGCTGCGTCCTGGTGTATAGTTGACCTTTAAGTCTGCATCCTGATGTATAGTTGACCTTTATGGCTGCGCCCTGGTGTATAGTTGATCTTTATGGCTGCGTCCTGGTGTATAGTTGACCTTTATGGCTGCGTCCTGGTGTATAGTTGACCTTAATGGCTGGGTCCTTGTGTATAGTGGCCCTTTATGGCTGCGTTCTGGTGTATATTTGACTTTTATGGCTGCGTCCAGGTGTATAGAGGCCCTTTCTGGCTGCGCCCTGGTATATAGTGGCCCCTCATGGCTGCGTCCTGGTTTATAGTTGAACTTTATGGCTGCGTCATGGTGTATAGTTGCCCTTTGTAGCTTCATCCTGGTGAATAGTTGAACTTTATGGCTGCATCCTGGTGTATAGTTGACCTTTTTGGCTGAGCCCTGGTGTATATTTGCCTTTATGGCTGTGTCCTGGTGTATAGTTGACATTTATGGCTGCGTCCTAGCGTATAGTTGACCTTTATGGCTGCGTCTTTGCATATAGGTGACCTTTAAGGCTGCGTCCTGGTGTATAGTTGACCTTTATGGCGTCCTCCTGATGTAAAGTTCACCTTTATGGCTGCGTTTTGGTGTATAGTTGACTTCTATGACTGAGTCCTGGTGTATAGTTGATTTCTATGGTTGCGTCATGAAGTATAGTTGACCTGTATGGCTGCGTCCTGATGTATAGTTGACCTTAATGGCTGCGTCCTGGTGTATAGTTGACATTTATGGCTGCGTCCTGGTGTATAGTTGACATTTATGGCTGCATCCTGATGTATAGTTGACGTTTATGGCTGGTATCCTGATATATAATTGACCTTTATGGCTGCGTCCTGATGTATAGTTGACCTTTATGGCTGCGTCATGGTGTATAGTTGACATTGGCTGCGTCCTGGTGTATAGTTGACATTGGCTGCGTCCTAGTGTATAGTTGACCTTTATGGCTGCGTCTTGGTGGATAGTTGACCTCTATGGTTGCGTCCTGATGCATAGTTGACATTTATGGCTGCATCCTGATGTATAGTTGCCCTTTATGGCTGCGTCCTAATGTATAGAAGCCCTTTATGACTGCGTCCTGGTGTATAGTTGAATTTTATGGCTGCGTCCTGATGTATATTTGCCCTTTATGGCTGCGTCCTGGTGTATAGTGGCCCTTTATGGCTGCGTCCTGGTGTAAAGTTGACATTTATGGCTACGTCCTGGTGTATAGTTGACCTTTATGGCTGCGTCCTGGTGTATAGGTGACCATGTATAGGTATAGGTATAGGTATGTTGTTCCATGCAACATTGTATGTTGTTCCATGCAACATTGTATGTTGTTCCATTCAGGTTTGTATATTGTACCATGCAGCACTGTGTGTTGTACCATGCAGCACTGTATGTACCATGCAGCACTGTATGTACCATGCAGCATTGTATGTTGTATTATGGTGCTTTGTATGTTGTACAATGCAGCATTGTATTTTGTACAATGCAGCATTGTATTTTGTACAATGTAGCATTGTATGTTATACCATGCAGCATTGTATGTTGTTCCATGCAACATTGTATGTTGTTCCATTCAGGTTTGTATATTGTACCATGCAGCACTGTGCGTTGTACCATGCAGCACTGTATGTACCATGCAGCATTGTATGTTGTATTATGGTGCTTTGTATGTTGTACAATGCAGAATTGTATTTTGTACAATGCAGCATTGTATTTTGTACAATGTAGAATTGTATGTTATACCATGCAGCATTGTAGGTTTACCTTGCAGCATTTTATGTCGTGCTGTATACAGTCATTCAATATGATGATAGCATGAGCATGCTATCATATTAATTCTTGATCCTCATATGAAGTAATTAGTTAATATGCAGACAACACGACAACACACACAACACGACAACACGACAGGCAGTAAACAGGTTCATCCCGGCCCAAAGGGAAAATTCCGAGAAGCAACAGAAGAATCCATGGTATAATAGGGCATGTATGGAAGCGAAGAAACTGAACAAAAAGGCGTGGAGGAACTTCCGGAATAACAGAACACCAGAAAGCAGAGAGAGATACCAGAGAACCAGGAATGAGTACGTCAGGGTGAGAAGAGAAGCAGAGAAAAATTTTGAAAATGATATAGCAAGCAAAGCCAAGACCGAACCAAAGCTACTCCACAGTCACATCAGAAGGAAAACAACAGTGAAAGAACAGGTATTGAAACTTAGAACAGGCGAGGACAGGTATACAGAGAATGACAGAGAGGTGTGTGAGGAACTCAACAAGAGGTTCCAGGAGGTCTTCACAATAGAACAGGGTGAGGTCACTGTGCTAGGAGAAAGGGAGGTAAACCAGGCGGCCTTGGAGGAGTTCGAAATTACGAGAGAGGAGGTCAAGAGACACCTGCTGGATCTGGATGTTAGAAAGGCTGTTGGTCCAGATGGGATCTCACCATGGGTACTGAAAGAGTGTGCAGAGGCACTTTGCCTGCCACTCTCCATAGTGTATAGTAAGTCACTAGAGACGGGAGACCTACCAGAAATATGGAAGACGGCGAATGTGGTCCCAATATACAAAAAGGGCGACAGACAAGAGGCACTGAACTACAGGCCAGTGTCCTTGACTTGTATACCATGCAAGGTGATGGAGAAGATCGTGAGAAAAAACCTGGTAACACATCTGGAGAGAAGGGACTTCGTGACAAATCGCCAACATGGATTCAGGGAGGGTAAATCTTGCCTTACAGGCTTGATAGAATTCTACGATCAGGTGACACAGATTAAGTAAGAAAGAGAGGGCTGGGCGGACTGCATTTTCTTGGATTGTCGGAAAGCCTTTGACACAGTACCGCATAAGAGGCTGGTACATAAGCTGGAGAGACAGGCAGGTGTAGCTGGTAAGGTGCTCCAGTGGATAAGGGAGTATCTAAGCAATAGGAAGCAGAGAGTTACGGTGAGGGGTGAGACCTCCGATTGGCGTGAAGTCACCAGTGGAGTCCCACAGGGCTCTGTACTCGGTCCTATCTTGTTTCTGATATATGTAAATGATCTCCCGGAGGGTATCGATTCATTTCTCTCAATGTTTGCGGACGATGCTAAAATTATGAGAAGGATTAAAACAGAAGAGGACTGTTTGAGGCTTCAAGAAGACCTAGACAAGCTGAAGGAATGGTCGAACAAATGGTTGTTAGAGTTTAACCCAACCAAATGTAATGTAATGAAGATAGGTGTAGGGAGCAGGAGGCCAGATACAAGGTATCATCTGGGAGAGGAAATTCTTCAGGAGTCAGAGAAGGAAAAAGACTTGGGGGTTGATATCACGCCAGACCTGTCTCCTGCAGCACATATCAAGCGGATAACATCAGCGGCATATGCCAGGCTGGCCAACATACGAACGGCATTCAGAAACTTGTGTAAAGAATCATTCAGAACTTTGTATACCACATATGTCAGGCCAATCCTGGAGTATGCAGCCCCAGCATGGAGTCCATATCTAGTCAAGGATAAGACTAAACTGGAAAAGGTTCAAAGGTTTGCCACCAGACTAGTACCCGAGCTGAGAGGTATGAGCTACGAGGAGAGACTACGGGAATTAAACCTCACTTCGCTGGAAGACAGAAGAGTTAGGGGGGACATGATCACCACATTCAAGATTCTGAAGGGGATTGATAGGGTAGATAAAGACAGTCTATTTAACACAAGGGGAACACGCACAAGGGGACACAGGTGGAAACTGAGTGCCCAAATGAGCCACAGAGATATTAGAAAGAACTTTTTTAGTGTCAGAGTGGTTGACAAATGGAATGCATTAGGAAGTGATGTGGTGGAGGCTGACTCCATACACAGTTTCAAGTGTAGATATGACAGAGCCCGATAGGCTCATGAATCTGTACACCTGTTGATTGACGGTTGAGAGGCGGGACCAAAGAGCCAGAGCTTAACCCCCGCAAACACAACTAGGTGACTAAGTGAGTACACGTTATATGTTGGATTTAACAACATATGTCAGACCAATTGTTGGCGTATGCAACTCCAGCGGATAGTCCGTATTTAGTCAAGCACAGGATTAGATTGAAAGTCAAAAGTATGCCACTTGACTGGTACCCGAGCAGAGGGATTTGAGCTACGAGGACAGACTTGGGGAACTGAACCTCACGCCGCTGAAAGTAAGAAGAGTTAGGGGGAAATATTATCACCCCATACAAGATTCTCAGATAAATTGATACGGTAGAAATAAATCTATAAGGGCAGTTTGTTTAACACAAGTGGAACATAAACAAACGGACACAGGTGAACCTTGAAAATTCAAAAGAGTCAAAAAGATATTAGAAAGAACTTTTTCTGTGTCAGAGTAATTAGTAAATTGAATGCTTTAGGCAGTGATGTTGTTAAGGAAGATTCCATACACAGTTTCAAATGCCCAACTCAGATGGGTATGACTTAGCCCAACAGGCTCGGAAATCTTTACACAAGTTGGTTGACGATTGATAGACGGGACCAAAGAGCCGAAGCTAAACCCCCACAAGCACAACTAGGTTGTGTATACAACACTCGTATACATTCCCATACATATGCACACACGTTCACATGTGCTCACACATATACACACACGTACACACATATTGAATCGTACACATCCTCACACATATATATTTAGTTAATGTGGAAGGAACTCGGAAGGGAAATAAACACGGAAAAAGACTCACTATCACGCCAAGACGATCTAAATAGGGGTTTGAAATGGTTAAAAGATTGGCAGATGTAGTTTACTGCTGACAAATGTAAGGTATTGAGGCTGGGTAATGATAATAGAGTTACAAGAGAGGAGCTAGATGGTGTTGAGATTGCGAAGTTGCATTACGAAAGGGATCTGGGAGTTATGATTAGTTAGAATTTAAAACCAAAAGATCAATGCATGAATGTTCGCAATAAGACAAATAGGACACTGGGATTTATTAATTGAAGCATTAGTAACAAGACACCTGGTGTTGTTCTTCAGCTATATGATGCTCTGGTTAGGCCCCATTTAGATTATGCAGTTCAGTTTTGGTCGCCATACTATAGAATGGATATAAATTCACTTGAACGTGTCCAGCGTTGGATGACAAAGTTAATTCCCCAAATAAGAAACCTGTCATATGAAGAAAATTAACAAAGCTTAAATTGCATTCACTGGAATGGAAAAAGTGTTACGGGTGACATGATAGAGGTTTACAAGTGGATGAATGGACATAACAAGGGTGGATATTAATAGGATATTAAAAGTTTCAACACAAGACAGAACACGAAACAATAGGGCATAAACTCTAAAAGTTTAGATTTAGGAAAGAGCTGGGTAAATGCTGGTTCGGTAAAAAAAATGTTGATTTGTGGAACTAATTACCACGTGGCGTGGTGGAGGTGGGGTCCCTTGATTGTTTCAAGCGTGGGTTGGACATGTATATGAGTGGGATTGGGTGGTTATAAATAGGAGCTGCCTCGTATGGGCCAATAGGCCTTCTGCAGTTACCTTTATTTTTATGTTCTTATGTTCTTATAATGTCTCACATTTTTTTGTTTTATGAAACTGTTTGATGGATTTACTTCTTCTCTTTAAATCCATCATAAGATTTTATTTGGCTTGCCTTCCTTTACCTAGGTAGAAGCCCTCTTGTAGACCTTCCTCACCTTCCCTACCATCTTTCTTACCTAGGTAGGAGCCTTCTTGTACACCTTCCTCACTTTCCCTACCATCTTCCTTTACCTAGGTAAGAGCCCTCTTAAAGACCTTCTTCACCATTCCTACCCTCTTCCTTACCCAGGTAGGAGCCTCTTGTGGACCATGAGGTACAAGCTGTGTCATATGTGAGGTACAAGCTGTGTCATATGTGAGGTACAAGCTGTGTCATATGTGAGGTACAAGCTGTGTCATATGTGAGGTACAAGCTGTGTCATATGTGAGATACAAGCTGTGACAGAAGCAGAGATAGAGGGAAATCTGAAGTTACTGACGAAGGGGAAACAGTGTACCTCACGTGTGCTCGTGTCTTGAGTCACAGTGATAAGACGTGAGAGTCTAAGAGGCAGTGATTGTCGGTGAAACACTGAAGCATCTTTGGTGACAATTAACTGTGAAATATCCCAAGGAGAATTGAGAAGAGCTCTGAAAAATAATGAACGAGTGGTGGTTCGCTATAGCGTGGTCGAGAGGAGTACTTTTCTCGCCCGGTGTGTGTATTCACGTAGCTGTGTTCACCTAGTTGTGCTTGTGGGAGGTGTGGTTGAGCGCTGGCTCTTTGGTCCCGCCTCTCAGCTGTCAATTAACTGGTGTACAGGTTCCTGAGCCTACTGGGCTCTATCATGTCTACACTCGAAATTCTGTATGGAATCAGCCTTCACCACATTACTTCCTAATGCATTCCATTTGTCAACAACCCTGACACTAATAAAGTTCTTTCTAATATCTCTGTGGCTCATTTGGGCGCTCAGTTTCCACCTGTGTCCCCTAGTGCGTGTTCCCCTTGTGTTAAATAGCCTGTCTTTATCTACCCCTATCAATTCCATTGAGAATCGTGTATTTGGTGGTCATGTCCCCCCTAACTCTTCTGTCTTCCAGTGACATGAAGTTTAATTTCCGTAGTCTCTCCTCGTAGCTCATACCTCTCAGCTCGGGTACTAGTCTGGTGGAAAACCTTTGAACCTTTTCCAGTTTAGTCTTATTCTTGACTAGATATGGACTCCATGCTGGGGATGTATGCTCCAGGATTGTCCTGACGCATGTAGTACACAAAGTTCTGAATGATTCCTTTCACAAGTTTCTAAACGCCGTTCTAATGTTGGCCAATCTAGCATTGAAATTGAAATTGAAATAAGTTTGTGAGATTTTTCTCTACGCCTACCTCCCTTAGGAAGTGGACTACAAGTTTAAAGGCTGCTCACGGCAGTTAAGCATGAGTCCAATAGAAAAAGGAAAAGCGGGAGCAAACCGCCAGGCCTCCACCACCAAGGGTGAAAACCTGTCCACAATAGGCCGCTGGCTCCTCCTAGTTAAACAGGACGATAAAACTAATAAAGGGTAACCGACGGGTTCTCACAATCAAATATTTATATTTGATGTGGCGCTATGAATTGGAATTTGAATTGCCAAGAACAGCCGCCTTATCAAGATCACATCAACATTTAATAATATGCAGAAATATGGTGGAATAATATGGTTGAAGGGTTGACAACAAAGACCGTTTTCTATAACATAACAATTTATTAATAACAAGAGACTAACTACTACATTACCGAGTTTACGTTACGTTAATGTCCATCCAGTGGCACGATAACAACCAGCTAAATAGCAACCCTTGCTGTGAGGCTGCATACTGAACTAACCTGAACACAGGTGTGCCCACTGATGACGCAATATTGCAAATCAAAGAAAAATATCACAGACTAAGTTACACCACAGCGAATGGTTACGTTATTGTACATCAAGTGGCATTTGCAACACAGCTATTCAACAGTCCCTCGAGAAGTGACAGCAGGCTCCATCTTGCTGACACTTCGGGCTGACAACATGAACTAACTGAACAAATGAAGGATATCCACTGAAGACACAAGCATGCAATCAATAGTGTCTCGGTTTCCCTGACAGCTACTATAATCACAAGCTTAGGGGTCCTCCCGCCCCCCAGGAGAGACCCACGTAACTAGGCGGGTAGTCCAACAGTGACCCCCCCTATCACAACCCAGTGTGAACACTCTTTGCAACTCCCTACAAGAAGTTGCCCTGTAAACAGTAACAAAGACAGGCAAGGCGGAATTCTGGGACACAGCTCCACAAATCCCTAGATTACTCTACTCTCGTCACCAGACGACAACCAAAAGAAATTGCCTTAAGGGATTAATTATGTTAATTGACTGATCGCAGCAGTCAGCAACAAAGTACTACGGTAATCACAAACAATTGTCTCACACTAGACAACAACATGATGATACTCTACGTTAATCATTAACACTTGTCTCTCTCTTGTTAACAATAACTCAAACTTATATTACATCACACTTGACTCCTTGCAAGTATTCAGTGAGTAATTCTCAATTAAGGTCAAATGGACCACTAATTACATCCCCATTGAGTTACGTTAACTAAGCCTACCCTAACTTGGTAGCGTCTCAACAGTCTGTGTCAAAAAATTACTAGTGTTAATTACCCTAATTAGCTCCGAGTAATTAATTAACTGTCACCAGGACCGATAATTAATCATCCATAAATACGTCTCACTCCGCACTGCCTAAGCAGGTCTCATCAAACACTGTGAATTCACGGGAAAGGAGTTAATTACTCCACTAATTAACAAGATGTGCCACTAATCCACTGTCCTCAGAAGGATATCATTAATACAACGATTTATGCTAGCTCCATGACCTCGCTTTACCGGGTCATTGGAGCTCTCCAGATGTTAATTACTCCACTAATTAACATGAGCCACTAATTGCTATACCCCAGAAAGGTAATTAGTCTCGAGCAAATTACGTTAACACAAATACTGACAGACTCTGACAGATCCTCTCCCACTAAGTGAATTCATGATGAGAAGGCTAATTACTTAATTAGCTGGAGTGGTCAATTAGTTGTCACACGGACAATTAATTGCTCCCGAGACGTATCTCACTCAAGCTCAACGCTGTTCTCTCTCATAACAACCCTCACTCACTCCACAATAAGTGTGCACCCCTTATCCAGTTAATTCCCCAATTATTAACTCACTGAATCCTTAAGTCCTCAACACAACTTAAAGAAACAAAGTAACCCCAGTGTTACATAGGTCACACTACAATGGCATGCAACAACACAAATGCACTGCCCACATATGGTTGCGGCTACTGCAACTCGCTAATTACTGTGCCCACACAATAATGACACACGGTTGTGCAACACACAAGATTATACCAATATTACTGCCCCCCTTTTCTTGCAACCGTTGCAAAGGACTACTGTGAACACACACTTACCTCAGCAAGACAATTAACCAATCAATTGCCTGCTCTCATTAAGCACTGTGAATTCCCCTGAATAATCCTAGAGGTCCCTTAAACCCTCAACACAGTTCCTAGGGCAATAATATCGTATAAATGATAACAATACTGCACAAACCTGCAACATAATGATGCCGTCAGCATACCCCACATGCTAATGACATCATTAGGCAATCAGTCAGCAATCACATCTACTGACTCACCACACAACACAGTACATAAACATGCAAATGAACAAATAGAAATGTATCTCTAACTACACAGATCTCAGGGTACCCACTGACATCCCTGCAACCTGGCCTGCCTACCTCTAATGATTATAATTTTACATGCTGATACTCATAGCACTAGTCCAGTCTGACCGATTATATAGAATCGACAACTGGATCATTTATATAGTAAATCTCTACACTGACCGGTACATACTCGAGTCAGTCTACACACTTATATATAACTTTATACTACAGTGTGGTCCCATGTACAACATCTATCTCCAGGTACCGCCCTACTAGTCACATGGACGTGCTACAGACAGCTGTCTCTCAGCTGCTTCCCTAGCCTGGCGAGGCTCTGAGACAACTCTTACCGGGAATTTCCACCGGTACTCATCACACTGTACACAATGATAAATTTTACTCACGTCTAACCTCCTCATTTTTACTCATTTCCCATTCCCAGGTCACTACCACTCTAGCTGTCAACACTTAGCTTGCTCCTCATGCGTCGACAAGATGTGGCCCTAGGCTGTCCCGGGAAAGTGGCCAAGTGGCCCAAGGAGGAGGCCAAGGCATGTGGCCACCGCGAGGCCCACAGCGCCCCTCCCGAGCTGGGAGGGGGGGGGGGGTAGCTGGTGCACGGGTAGCCTGTGACAGTTGTTGAGGCGGGGAGGCGTTGTGACAGGTGTTGAGGCGAGGAAGTTTTGTGACAGGTGTTAAGGCGAGGTGGTGTTGTGACAGTTGTTGAGGCGAGGAAGTGGTGTGACAGGTGTTGAGGCGAGGTGTTGTGACAGTTGTTGAGGTGTGGTATTGTGACAGTTGTTGAGGCGAGGAAGTGTTGTGACAGGTGTTGTGACAGTTGTTGAGGCGAGGAGGTGTTGTGACAGGTGTTGAGGCGAGGAGGTGTTGTGACAGTTGTTGAGCCGAGGAGGTGTTGTGACAGTTGTTGAGGCGAGGAGGTGTTGTGACAGTTCTTGAGGAGAGGAGGTGTTGTGACAGGTAATGAGGTGAGGAGGTATTGTGACAGGTGTTGAGGCGAGAAGGTGTTGTGACAGTTGTTGAGGTGAGGTGTTGTGACAGGTGTTGAGGCGAGGTGTTGTGACAGTTATTGAGGAGAGGTGTTGTGACAGGTGTTGAGGGGAGGAGGTGTTGTGACAGTTGTTGAGGGGAGGAGGTGTTGTGACAGTTGTTGAGGCGAGGAGGTGTTGTGACAGGTGTTAAGGAGAGGAGCTGTTGTGACAGGTATTGAGGCGAGGAGGTGTTATGACCGGTGTTGACGCGGGGAGGTGATGTGACAGTTGTTTAGGCGAGGTGTTATGACAGTTGATGAGGAGAGGAGGTGTTATGACAGGTGTTGAGGCTGGGAGGTGTTGTTACAGTTGTTGAGGTGAGAAGATATTATGACAGGTGTTGAGGCAGGGAGGTGTTGTGACAGTTGTTGAGGCGAGGAGGTGTTGTGACAGGTGTTGAGGAGAGGAGGTGTTGTGACAGGTGTTGATTCGAGTAGGTGTTATGACAGGTGTTGAGGCGAGGAGGTGTTGTGACAGGTGTTGAGGCGAGGAGGTGTTGTGACAGGTGTTGAGGCGAGGAGGTGTTGTGACAGTTGTTGAGGCGAGGAGGTGTTGTGACAGTTGTTGAGGCGGGGAGATGTTGTAACAGGTGTTGAGGCGAGGAAGATTTATGACAGGTGTTGAGGCGAGGAGGTGTTGTGATAGTTGTTGAGGCGAGGAAATGGTGTGACAGGTGTTGAGGCGAGGTGTTGTGACAGGTGTTCAGGCGAGGAGGTGTTATGACAGTTGTTGAGGAGAGGAGGTGTTATGACAGGTGTTGAGGCGGGGAGGTGTTTTGACAGTTGTTGAGGCGAGGAAGTGGTGTGACAGGTGTTGAGGCGAGGAGGTGTTGTGACAGGTGTTGAGGCGAGGAGGTGTTGTGACAGGTGTTCAGGCGAGGAGGTGTTGTGACAGTTGTTGAGGCGAGGAGGTGTTGTGACAGGTGTTGAGGCGAGGTGTTGTGACAGTTTTTGAGGAGAAGAGGTGTTGTGACAGGTGTTGTGACAGTTGTTGAAGCGAGGAGGTGTTTTGACAGTTGTTGAGGCGGGGAGGTGTTGTAACAGGTGTTGAAGGGAGGAGGTGTTATAACAGGTGGTGAGGCGAGGAGGTGTTGTGACAGGTGTTGAGGAGAGGAGGTGTTGTGACAGGTGTTGAGGCGAGGAGGTGTTGTGACAGTTGTTGAGGCGAGGAGGTGTTATGACAGTTGTTGAGGCAGGGAGGTGTAGTGACAGGTGTTGAGGTGAGGAGGTGTTGTGACAGTTGTTGAGGCGAGGAGGTGTTGTGACAGGTGTTGAGGAGAGGAGGTGTTATGACAGGTGTTGAGGCGAGGTGTTATGACAGGTGTTGAGGTGAGGTGTTGTGACAGTTCTTGAGGTGGGGATGTGTTGTGACAGGTGTTGAGGCGAGTAATTGTTGTGACAGGTGTTGAGGCGAGGAGGTGTTGTGCCAGTTGTTGAGGCGAGGAGGAGTTGTGACAGGTGTTGAGGTTAGGAGGTGTTGTGACAGTTGTTGAGGTGAGGAGGTGTTGTGACAGGTGTTGAGGCGGGGATGTGTTGTGACAGGTGTTGAGGCGAGGAGGTGTTGTGACAGTTGTTGAGGCTGGAAGGTGTTGTTACAGTTGTTGAAGCGAGGAGGTGTTATGACCGGTGTTGCCGCGGGGAGGTGTTGTGACAGTTGTTGAGGCGAGGTGTTATGACAGTTGTTGAGGAGAGGAGGTGTTATGACAGGTGTTGAGGCTGGAAGGTGTTGTTACAGTTGTTGAGGTGAGAAGATATTATGACAGGTGTTGAGGCAGGGAGGTGTTGTGACAGTTGTTGAGGCGAGGTGTTATGACAGTTGTTGAGGAGAGGTGTTATGACAGGTGTTGAGGCTGGGAGGTGTTGTGACAGTTGTTGAGGCGAGGAGGTGTTGTGACAGGTGTTGAGGAGAGGAGGTGTTGTGACAGGTGTTGATTCGAGTAGGTGTTATGAAAGGTGTTGAGGCGAGGAGGTGTTGTGACAGGTGTTGAGGCGAGGAGGTGTTGTGACAGGTGTTGAGGCGAGGAGGTGTTGTGACAGTTGTTGAGGCGAGGAGGTGTTGTGACAGTTGTTGAGGCGGGGAGATGTTGTGACAGGTGTTGAGGCGAGGAAGATTTGTGACAGGTGTTGAGGCGAGGAGGTGTTGTGACAGTTGTTGAGGCGAGGAAATGGTGTGACAGGTGATGAGGCGAGGTGTTGTGACAGGTGTTCAGGCGAGGTGGTGTTATGACAGTTGTTGAGGAGAGGAGGTGTTATGACAGGTGTTGAGGCTGGGAGGTGTTGTTACAGTTGTTGAGGCGAGAAGATATTATGACAGGTGTTGAGGCGGGGAGGTGTTTTGACAGTTGTTGAGGCGAGGAGGTGTTGTGACAGGTGTTGAAGAGAGGAAGTGGTGTGACAGGTGTTGAGGCGAGGTGTTGTGACAGTTGTTGAGGCGAGGAGGTATTGTGACAGTTGTTGAGGCGAGGAGGTGTTGTGACAGGTGTTGAGGAGAGGAGGTGTTATGACAGGTGTTGAGGCGAGGTGTTATGACAGGTGTTGAGGCGAGGAGGTGTTTTGACAGGTGTTGAGGTGAGGTGTTGTGACAGTTCTTGAGGTGGGGATGTGTTGTGACAGGTGTTGAGGCGAGTAATTGTTGTGACAGGTGTTGAGGCGAGGAGGTGTTGTGCCAGTTGTTGAGACGAGGAGGAGTTGTGACAGGTGTTGAGGTTAGGAGGTGTTGTGACAGTTGTTGAGGTGAGGAGGTGTTGTGACAGGTGTTGAGGCGGGGATGTGTTGTGACAGGTGTTGAGGCGAGGAGGTGTTGTGACAGTTGTTGAGGAGAGGAGGTGTTGTGACAGGTGTTGAGGCGAGGAGGTGTTGTGACAGTTGTTGAGGCTGGGAGGTGTTGTTACAGTTGTTGAGGCGAGGAGGTGTTATGACCGGTGTTGACGCGGGGAGGTGTTGTGACAGTTGTTGAGGCGAGGTGTTATGACAGTTGTTGAGGAGAGGAGGTGTTATGACAAGTGTTGAGGCTGGAAGGTGTTGTTACAGTTGTTGAGGTGAGAAGATATTATGACAGGTGTTGAGGGAGGGAGGTGTTGTGACAGTTGTTGAGGCGAGGTGTTATGACAGTTGTTGAGGAGAGGAGGTGTTATGACAGGTGTTGAGGCTGGGAGGTGTTGTGACAGTTGTTGAGGCGAGGAGGTGTTGTGACAGGTGTTGAGGAGAGGAGGTGTTGTGACAGGTGTTGATTCGAGTAGGTGTTATGACAGGTGTTGAGGCGAGGAGGTGTTGTGACAGGTGTTGAGGCGAGGAGGTGTTGTGACAGGTGTTGAGGCGAGGAGGTGTTGTGACAGTTGTTGAGGCGAGGAGGTGTTGTGACAGTTGTTGAGGCGGGGAGATGTTGTGACAGGTGTTGAGGCGAGGAAGATTTGTGACAGGTGTTGAGGCGAGGAGGTGTTGTGACAGTTGTTGAGGCGAGGAAATGGTGTGACAGGTGTTGAGGCGAGGTGTTGTGACAGGTGTTCAGGCGAGGTGGTGTTATGACAGTTGTTGAGGAGAGGAGGTGTTATGACAGGTGTTGAGGCTGGGAGGTGTTGTTACAGTTGTTGAGGCGAGAAGATATTATGACAGGTGTTGAGGCGGGGAGGTGTTTTGACAGTTGTTGAGGCGAGGAGGTGTTGTGACAGGTGTTGAGGAGAGGAGGTGTTGTGACAGTTGTTGAGGCGAGGAAGTGGTGTGACAGGTGTTGAGGCGAGGTGTTGTGACAGTTGTTGAGGCGAGGTGTTGTGACAGTTGTTGAGGCGAGGAGGTGTTGTGACAGGTGTTGAGGCGAGGAGGTGTTGTGACAGGTGTTGAGGCGAGGAGGTGTTGTGACAGGTGTTCAGGCGAGGAGGTGTTTTGACAGGTGTTGAGGTGAGGTGTTGTGACAGTTCTTGAGGAGGGGATGTGTTGTGACAGGTGTTGAGGCGAGTAATTGTTGTGACAGGTGTTGAGGCGAGGAGGTGTTGTGCCAGTTGTTGAGGCGAGGAGGAGTTGTGACAGGTGTTGAGGTTAGGAGGTGTTGTGACAGTTGTTGAGGTGAGGAGGTGTTGTGACAGGTGTTGAGGCGGGGATGTGTTGTGACAGGTGTTGAGGCGAGGAGGTGTTGTGACAGTTGTTGAGGAGAGGAGGTGTTGTGACAGGTGTTGAGACGAGGAGGTGTTGTGACAGTTGTTGAGGCTGGGAGGTGTTGTTACAGTTGTTGAGGCGAGGAGGTGTTATGACCGGTGTTGACGCGGGGAGGTGTTGTGACAGTTGTTGAGGCGAGGTGTTATGACAGTTGTTGAGGAGAGGAGGTGTTATGACAGGTGTTGAGGCTGGAAGGTGTTGTTACAGTTGTTGAGGTGAGAAGATATTATGACAGGTGTTGAGGCAAGGAGGTGTTGTGACAGTTGTTGAGGCGAGGTGTTATGACAGTTGTTGAGGAGAGGAGGTGTTATGACAGGTGTTGAGGCTGGGAGGTGTTGTGACAGTTGTTGAGGCGAGGTGTTGTGACAGGTGTTGAGGCGAGGAGGTGTTGTGACAGTTGTTGAGGCGAGGAGGTGTTGTGACAGTTGTTGAGGCGGGGAGATGTTGTGACAGGTGTTGAGGCGAGGAAGATTTGTGACAGGTGTTGAGGCGAGGAGGTGTTGTGACAGTTGTTGAGGCGAGGAAATGGTGTGACAGGTGTTGAGGCGAGGTGTTGTGACAGAAGTTCAGGCGAGGTGGTGTTATGACAGTTGTTGAGGAGAGGAGGTGTTATGACAGGTGTTGAGAATGGGAGGTGTTGTTACAGTTGTTGAGGCGAGAAGATATTATGACAGGTGTTGAGGCGGGGAGGTGTTTTGACAGTTGTTGAGGCGAGGAGGTGTTGTGACAGGTTTTGAGGAGAGGAGGTGTTGTGACAGTTGTTGAGGCGAGGAAGTGGTGTGACAGGTGTTGAGGCGAGGTGTTGTGACAGTTGTTGAGGCGAGGAGGTGTTGTGACAGGTGTTGAGGCGAGGAGGTTTTGTGACAGGTGTTGAGGCGAGGAGGTGTTGTGACAGGTGTTCAGGCGAGGAGGTGTTGTGACAGGTGTTGAGGCGAGGTGTTGTGACAGTTCTTGAGGAGAGGAGGTGTTGTGACAGGTGTTGAGGCGAGGAGGTGTTGTGACAGTTGTTGAAGCGAGGAGGTGTTTTGACAGTTGTTGAGGCGGGGAGGTGTTGTGACAAGTGTTGAAGCGAGGAGGTGTTATAACAGGTGGTGAGGCGAGGAGGTGTTGTGACAGGTGTTGAGGAGAGGAGGTGTTATGACAGGTGTTGAGGCGAGGTGTTGTGACAGTTGTTGAGGAGAGGAGGTGTTGTGACAGGTGTTGAGGCGAGGAGGTGTTGTGACAGTTGTTGAAGCGAGGAGGTGTTATGACAGTTGTTGAGGCGGGGAGGTGTTATGACAGGTGTTGAGGTGAGGAGGTGTTGTGACAGTTGTTGAGGCGAGGAGGTGTTGTGACAGGTGTTGAGGAGAGGAGGTGTTATGACAGGTGTTGAGGCGAGGTGTTATGACAGGTGTTGAGGCGAGGAGGTGTTTTGACAGGTGTTGAGGTGAGGTGTTGTGACAGTTCTTGAGGTGGGGATGTGTTGTGACAGGTGTTGAGGCGAGTAATTGTTGTGACAGGTGTTGAGGCGAGGAGGTGTTGTGCCAGTTGTTGAGGCGAGGAGGAGTTGTGACAGGTGTTGAGGTTAGGAGGTGTTGTGACAGTTGTTGAGGTGAGGAGGTGTTGTGACAGGTGTTGAGGCGGGGATGTGTTGTGACAGGTGTTGAGGCGAGGAGGTGTTGTGACAGTTGTTGAGGAGAGGAGGTGTTGTGACAGGTGTTGAGGCGAGGAGGTGTTGTGACAGTTGTTGAGGCTGGGAGGTGTTGTTACAGTTGTTGAGGCGAGGAGGTGTTGTGCCAGTTGTTGAGGTGAGGAGGTGTTGTGACAGGTGTTGAGGCGGGGATGTGTTGTGACAGGTGTTGAGGCGAGGAGGTGTTGTGACAGGTGTTGAGGCGAGGAGGTGTTGTGACAGGTGTTGAGGCGAGGAGGTGTTGTGACAGTTGTTGAGGCGAGGTGTTGTGACAGTTGTTGAGGCGAGGAGGTGTTGTGACAGTTGTTGAGGAGAGGAGGTGTTGTGACAGTTGTTGAGGCGAGGAGGTGTTGTAACAGTTGTTGAGGCGAGGAGGTGTTGTGACAGTTGTTGAGGCGGGGAGGTGTTGTTACAGTTGTTGAGGTGAGACGGTGTTGTGACAGGTGTTGAGGCGAGGAGGTGTTGTGCCAGTTGTTGAGGTGAGGAGGTGTTGTGACAGATGTTGTGACAGGTGTTGAGGCGAGGAGGTGTTGTGCCAGTTGTTGAGGCGTGGAGGTGTTGTGACAGGTGTTGAGGCGAGGAGGTGTTGTGACAGATGTTGAGGCGAGGAGGTGTTGTGACAGGTGTTAAGGCGAGGAGGTGTTGTGACAGGTGTTGAGGCGAGGAGGTGTTGTGACAGGTGTTGAGGCGAGGAGGTGTTGTGCCAGTTGTTGAGGTGAGGAGGTGTTGTGACAGGTGTTGTGACAGGTGTTGAGGCGAGGAGGTGTTGTGCCAGTTGTTGAGGCGAGGAGGTGTTGTGACAGTTGTTGAGGCGGGGAGGTGTTGTGACAGTTGTTGAGGTGAGACGGTGTTGTGACATGTGTTGAGGCGAGGTGTTGTGCCAGTTGTTGAGGTGAGGAGGTGTTGTGACAGGTGTTGTGACAGGTGTTGAGGCGAGGAGGTGTTGTGCCAGTTGTTGAGGCGAGGAGGTGTTGTGACAGGTGTTGAGGCGAGGTGGTGTTGTGACAGGTGTTGAGGTGAGGAGGTGTTGTGACAGGTGTTGTGACAGGTGTTGAGGCGAGGAGGTGTTGTGCCAGTTGTTGAGGCGAGGAGGTGTTGTGACAGGTGTTGAGGCGAGGAGGTGTTGTGACAGTTGTTGAGGCGAGGAGGTGTTGTGACAGGTGTTGAGGCGAGGAGGTGTTGTGACAGGTGTTGAGGCGAGGAGGTGTTGTGCCAGTTGTTGAGGTGAGGAGGTGTTGTGACAGGTGTTGAGGCGAGGAGGTGTTGTGCCAGTTGTTGAGGCGAGGAGGTGTTGTGACAGTTGTTGAGGCGGGGAGGTGTTGTGACAGTTGTTGAGGTGAGACGGTGTTGTGACAGGTGTTGTGGCGAGGAGGTGTTGTGCCAGTTGTTGAGGTGAGGAGGTGTTGTGACAGGTGTTGTGACAGGTGTTGAGGCGAGGAGGTGTTGTGCCAGTTGTTGAGGCGAGGAGGTGTTGTGACAGGTGTTGAGGCGAGGTGGTGTTGTGACAGGTGTTGAGGCGAGGAGGTGTTGTGACAGGTGTTGAAGCGACACTCTTGAGTAACGTAACTAACGTGGGTTACTGTGTATTATTAATTAAGTTGCTGAATAAATTCATTTATTTTATTACACGTGTCTTTGTTGTCATTCCCCATTTTGAAGTACTGCCCCCCCTCCCCCCCCTCCCCATAATTCATCTAAATTGCTACCTAATTTAACATCGCGCCCTGCGCGGTGTTAAAAGTTGTGTGTAAATTAGTATCCGCACAGTAGCGTTGTCCTAGTGGCTGACTCCATACACAATTTCAAATGTAGACACGATTCAGCCCAATAAGATCCAGAATCTGTTCACCAGTTGGTTGACAGTTCAGAGGCGGGCCCAGAGAGCCGCAGCTCAAGCCCCGCAAGCACAACTAGATAAGTAAACTCACCAAGTTCTCTCCCAGGAAGAACGATCGCGCTTCGTGTGATATAATTCGCTTCGTAACTGTGTTCATTTCCTTGGTTATTTCCTGTGCTCTGTCCAACTGTAGAAGGGTGGGTGCGGGGGGGGGGGGGAGGGGACGTGGTGATGTGGGTAGGGTAATGGGGAACAGGCGATGTGGATGGGTAGGTGTGGGAGAGGGGTGCTGGAGGGGTAGGGAGAATGAAAAGTAAAACCGTAGAGAGGTGGTGGAGAGGTTAAGGGAAGGGGAGAGGAGGATAGATGTTGGAGGGTTTGGAGGAGGAAGGAGGGGGACTGCGGTGTGAGTAGGTGAAGGTGAGGGGTTACTCGATAGGGATGTTGGAAATTTCCAACACTAATACAATACTATTGTATTATTATAAACTAGTATTAAAATATACTAATTACTGTAGTTATTAAAATTTACTAATAGTAGTGTTCACATAAACTAATTATTATATCTGTATAAGAATACTGGAATTCTTACGAAACCAAGCGCCAGTATTGCGTCAGATTCTACCTAGTTAAACACATTTATATCCAGTGTGTTAGAGAATTGAATGTGATTCTCTAAAATCATCAGTATTCCGTGTGATAATTATTTACGGATAACATAACTCCCAAATAATTCCAAATCGAGAGTTTTTAGTTACAATTGTTATCAAGTAATAAATTTACCGTCACGCGTGAATGCCATGGAGAAAACTAAAATCTTCTCCATTTCTTGTTTACTACCGTAAGACGAGAAAGTAATAATATTTAACTCCCTAGAATTACAACCCAGTCTTTATTAAAGCATTTTATTCACAACTGCACGAAATAATATTATTAGTGATAATAATTTCTGTGGCGAATGCGGGACGCGAGTGGGTGAGGGGGGGAGAAGCCATTGTTGTTTGAGGAGAAGCCATTGTTGTTTGAGGAGGACGAGACGCCTGAGTGCAGCGTGAAGTCTCGTGTTGCGGAATTGAGCAACAAGGTCTTGGTGTCAGAGTCTGGGACACGTTACGGTGAAGTTGTCAGCAAGAATTACCCTGATACTCATCATAGAACTAGTTAATATTGTTCTACGTGATCTGTAGTGACCGGCCAACTAAAACGCGTCGACATTCAAGCCAAGCTATCAACCACGTGTACGCCATTGTGAGAGTGGAGCTTGGGACGCGGTTTCGGCAAGCTTCAACATAATCTGTACCCCTTAGCGAAGTATATAATTCCCTTTTGATGCATCATTAGAGATTGTATATGTCGGGGCAGCTTGTCGTTATATCGAGCGACCTCAACAAAACCCATGTTAGTATTATAACTAATTTATTTTCCATTTCCATGAATATAGATATTTCAGTAGCCTAGTTCAATGCTACGTAATATCCCTTAAATTACAGCTCGCGTGTGAGGAATCCACGAGCTGTTACCTTACCCACGTTATTCATCTCCCAATGTTCTACGAGGAATTCCGGAGATCCCGAGGATGATTCGTAAATGATGTCATTGAAATCGTCTTAAAGCTAAGACTTTTCGTATTCATTTATTTATTCAAATTTTCATTACTTTTATCCTATCATTTAATTGGATACTGTGTACACTGGAGATAATACGTGTTTATTAGAATGATTAATTTCTGATGTTAATGATCCTTATAATTACTGGTGATAATCTTCTATAGATTTCTTTAATTTGGTCATAAGATTAGTTATTACACAATGAACTGGTGCACGAACCACACTAGTTCCTAGACGTATATGAAGTTCTAGCAATAACCCCCCAATGTAGGTGTTTGAGGCTTTGATTCAAGTTAATTATCTATACAGCCCATTAATTATTTAAGTGATTATACTTCCTAATATTTAGCCATAGACACTGTTTCTTCCTGGAATTTCTAATGATCACTTTTTTATTAGTTTCCCTCTTTTCTATAAAAGCGGGTGGTCCTTCGTAATTGATTTCATTACTTTAATAATTAATAAATAGAGTCAAGCCCCAAATGCCCCACAAGGGAGGAGGAGGAGGTGAATAGGAACAAGAAGGGTAGGGGGGTTGTCGAAGAGGGGTTGAGGGAGGTGGTTCGAAGATGAGGAAGAGAGAAGGGGTTAAGAGGTAAGGAGAAGGTACAGAGGGGTTAGGGGGAGTAGGGATAAGATAGGGAGGGGGATCTGAAGGTGTTGAGAGAAGGTAGCAAGGAATTCTGAGGGTAGGGAGACGGCAGTGAGAGAATCTAGGGTGTGGGAGGGGAAAGGAGAAGGTAATGAGGGAGTCTGTGGATTAGGCAGAAGGTAGCAAGGGGTGTATTGGAGGAAGGAAGCAGGTAAGGTAATGGGTATGACGGATATAGAGAAGGTAGCGAGGGGGTCTGGGGTAGTCTAAACAGAGCCTATGCGCAACCATTTTGACCACTTTCAAAGATTGCTCGTAGCGGATGTTACTATAAGCAGCCTCGACATGGATCGGCTCCGGCCCAAAGCCGTTTTCAGCGACCCAGCCTGAATTGTGTGTATCTGATGCGAATTTATCCAATCTTTTACCATTACTTTACAAGTAAATTCCAAATCCTACTTAAATGCAAGCCATTCTCCCATAAGAATGAGGGAAACTGCAGAAGACCTATAACCTATGCATATGAGCACCTAGCTACATTCACCAATATTCATTAATTTTTGTTAATCTAATCATCTCACCTCTATGAACTAAAGAAAACGGAAGAAGGTCTATTGGTCCATAATACAAACAATTTACATCCTTCCAAACTCGAACATTTATCCCTCGAATGCTTTACTCATTCATGCAATCATTTTATGATGAGCCAAACATCTTACCTTACGATTAACTTATTTTGATTCCGGGGGTCAACATCTCCGCGGCCCGGTCTCTGACCAGGCCTTCTGGTTGATGGTGTGGTCAACCAGGCTGTTGGATCTCACCCATATGAATTAAGAGAGTACATATATTCCGCAATCTACTTGTTCCTAAGCCAGTCATTTTCCACCATAAGAATGAAGAAAACTGCAGACAGTCTACTGGCCCATACATACATAGCAGCTCTTATTTATATCTACCTAATATCACAAATATACTTGATTTAATGAATCAAAGCAGCAACAGATAACACAGAGACTGGACCAGCCAATACATTGCTCATGTCACATTCAAATCTCGGCGCTAGCAGCAAAATAAAATATATTACTTAAAATATAGTTTTGAAACTGTTTAAAAAGAGAGAGAGAAGCTCTAAGAGGCAAAAACAGTAGTAAAACAATATACAGACAGACAAGAAAAGGCGGACAAACACGAATACAATCATGTATATATGACTTCCCATAACGAAATAGTTACAGATATTCATAATTTACAACGTTTCCAAGACGACAATCTTCTATTTTTTTCAGTTTTCCCCCTGGCTATTCAGGTTACACCGCCTTTATTGCGCCATTGTCCTCTTAAGATTAGGAACATTGCTCTTAACACAGATCTGTGAAAAAAAATCTGTGTTAAACAATCTGCATCTCTCACGCTTTGATAAAATGCTGCCATTCACCCTAATAATTTATCAAATCTTCTTATTATATTTCCTTCTCTTAATTCATCCATCTCTCCCGTAATGAATATTTATGCATGCCATTTAGCAAGCAGGTATATTTATAGTTATATATAGTTATATATATATATATATATATATATATATATATATATATATATATATATATATATATATATATATATATATATATATATATATATATATATATATATATATTGTGATGGAAAAAAGAAGTGTAGGTGTTCGGCAGTCCTCCCAATGGCTGGTGTCAATGCCTATCACAATTAAGAAAGAAAAAGATGACTGCGTAGCTGTTGTGTCCTGTGGCAAAGTAAGGCAAAACAAGCAAAACAAATAGTATGAACAATGAAACTTTAATTAAATTGAAAACAAATTAAGAATAAGGTAATTCCTTGGCTATGTACAGTCCAAACTCGCAAGATTCAAAAAATAAAATAAAACAGTATAATGGTGACGTTACTCTAAAATGGATAGAGACAAAATGAAATTAACAGGTGCTGAGAATAAAGCGCTGGCTGAGAACATCCACTAATAGACAGAGCGTATATCAGATGGGTGTTTCAGCTTGAGAGCACAGACCCCTCCCCGCTCAGCTCGTTGTCGCCGTGTGGGGGCTTAGTGGCCGGCTGCCGGAGTGTGATGCTCCTTGGGACAGTCCTCTGTCCTTTTCTAGCCTTGTGCTCCTGCTGCCGTCCTCTCCAATTCTGCTGGGCACCTTTTCCTTTTCCTTCTGTTTCGTTTTTCTCCCCCCTCTTCTCCTATCTGCTTGCCGTTTCCTGCCGACCTTTTGCTCGTTCTGGTTCTTCCATGGACTTCTTCTATTTTGACGCCCGGGTGCTTGAGGAGGCATACTCATGCACCCGTAGAACTGCAGTACCCGACGTCGAGAGCGAGGGGAACCTTTTATTGTCAATCCCCACTTCGTCACTGAACCCGATCTCGACGGACTGTCGGTTTCTTAAGGTGGCGTTTGTGGGGCGTATACTCACGACGCACCCCTAGGAGGCCCCGACAAGATCGGCGATAGCTTCTTGTTGGGTGTCCTGCCTCTAATTGTGGCTCCATGGTGGGTGTGGGGGCACATTCGTGAGTGAATTCTTCTTTTCGTCAAGATGATAACCCCTGTTTCGGCTGCTTCTGGCTTACCTTCTCAGGCTCGTGGGGTGGGCGACCAAGCCCCCGAGTCGGTCCGTATTGGAAGACCGGGCTCTGTAGCCTCCGCTGCATTGGGCCCCGACCTTGCTCCTCCTTTGGCCTCTCTGACTCCCCTCCCTCCTCTGTGGTTGGGTCGAGCCCCAAGCCCCCAGTGGTGACTACCTCGTCCCCTGGCGCGGCTCCTTCTCTAGTTGTAACTACTGCGCCTTTTAACCCCTCTCTCTCTGGGGGTTCTCACCGCCGTCCTCGTCACGGCCGCCCTCGCTCGATTCCTTCCAGTTCTGCTACCTATCAAGCCTTGTTTGGTCCCGCTTCGTAGGCCAAATATTTTGATCTCCTCCCTCTTGATTCTGCGCCTCCTGACGATTTCTCCCTTCATCGACATCTCATTGATTCCGTGGATGCCTCCATTACTTTCAACCCCACTCGTCTCGGTACACGTGTCGTTGCTGCTCCTTCTCAGGATGCTGCTTCCCGCTTGGCTGCCTTATCCTGCCTTGGCGAGACCCCCGTTCGGGTCTCGAAGAACGCTCAGTTGAATTCCAGTGTTGGCACTATTTTGCTCCCGCCCCATGTTGCAACCGGTGTTCGGGACCTGCGCGACTGCCACGACGATATTCGACATATCCTCGCTGCCCAGGGCCATTCTATTCTCCAGGTGGACACGTTTACTCGTCCCCCTCGTGGTAGTCGCCGTCAACCCCTCCGGGTTGTGAAGATTACCTTTGATGGTAGGACCCTTCCACCCTCTGTCATTCTTGCTGGTGCCAGGTGCTCTGTCCAGGAGTACATTCCTTCTCCTCGGCTCTGCAACAAGTGCTGGAGGTTTGGGCATGGTGCCCTCCGCTGCTCCGGGACTGTCTCTCTCTGTACTTTGTGTGGTGGCGAAGGTCACTCTAAGTCGGAGTGCACTTCTCCCCAGGCTCGTTGCCTCAACTGCGGTGAGGCCCATCCTACCTTCTCCCGTGCGTGTGTCCATTACAAGCTTGAGGCAGTCGTCCTCAACCTGAAGCACCGGGAGCGTTTATCTTTTCCTGAGGCGAGGCGCCAGGTTTGCCGGCTCTCGCCTTATGCTAATATCTCTTATGCTCGCGTGTTGCGCTCTTCCTCTCCTCGTCCTTCCTGCCTTCCTCAGACTCACAACCGTTTCCGGGCCTTGGACCCTGATGCGCCCACTGCCCCCTCCTCTGTTCCTTTGGGTTCTCTCCCGAAGGATCCTCCTCCTGGTCCTCTGTCTGGGGTTCCCCTTCCTTCTACCCGGTCTGTCGTGTCTTCTGTGTCTTCTTCCTCGTCCCCCTCCGATCCTCCTTCCCATCCTCTTCCTCCATCTATCGGCTCTCCCCGCCGCCTGTCGGTGCAGGCGGATGTCCATCGCTCTCCTAACGGCCGTCGTGTGTGCTCTCGTTCGGCTTCTCCTGTTGAGACACTGGAATCCGTTGCTCGGTACGTAGTTGCTGGGACACCGGTCTCTTTAAGTCAGAAGCGTAAGCCTGGCTCCTCTCCTTCCTCTTCCCCGGCAGGTAAGAAGGCTTCGCTTTCTTCCTCAGCTCCTCCTTCTGGCTCTGTTGCTCCTTTCCCTCCCGTTTCAGTGCTTGCGCCCCCTGTTCCTGCTATGGAGGTTTCTTTGGCCCCTGCTTCCCTTTCGGTTGCTGCTCTTGCTGGGGTGCGCTCCCCTCTTTCTACTCCCCCTCCTCCTGCTGCTGTCCTTGACGGCTCCTCTCCGTTGTCTCCTCCTCTTCCTCCTCCTCCTCCTCCGGACCCTGCCCGCCCACCTCTGATCTGTTCTCCCGTTTCCTTCCCTCCGTCTTTGCTCAGTTTACCCATGCCCCCTAACCCTGATTTTGCTGACCCTGATCCCGACCCTGATATTCTTTAACGTGCTCTGTTGCTCTTTCGCCTTTGTTTCTTCCTTGTTCTCTGTTTTTGTCCTTTCTCTTCTCGTCGTTGTCCATTCTTCAATGGAACGTTCGAGGTTATTACGCCAATTTCCTCGAACTCCAACTTCTGATTTCGCGGTTTTCGCCCCTTTGTGTCTGTCTCCAGGAGCCAATGCTTGGTGCTCGTCCTAGTCGTTTTCGTGGCTATTCCTTTCTCTCCTCCCCCCCCAGCCATTGCTGGGGCTTCTAATTCTTCTGCTCTCTTGATTCAGGCTGATGTTCCCTTTGTTCCTTTACTTTTTCCTTCGCCTCTCCATTGTTCTGCTGCTCGTATCTTTGTGGGGAAATGGTACACAGTTTGTTCCATTTATCTCCCCCCGAGTGTCCCGCTCTCTCTTCCTGATTTGAAACACCTCCTGGACTCCTTGCCGGAGCCTGTGCTCCTGCTGGGTGACTTCAATTGTCGTCATTCTCTTTGGGGTGACGTTCTGACGAATACCCGGGGTCGCCTCCTTGAGCCGTTTCTCCTCTCTTCTTCCCTGTCTCTTCTGAATTCTGGTGAGCCCACTCATTTGGACTCTCGGACTCGCACCCTTTCTTGTCTTGATCTTTCTCTCTGCTCTTCTTCTCTTTACTTAGATTTCACGTGGCAGGTTCTTGATGACCTCCATGGAAGTGATCATTTCCCCATCCTTGTTTCCTTTTTCTCTTTTCGCCCTTCCCTCTCTTTCCCTAGGTGGCAGTTTGCTAAGGCAGACTGGACCCTATTTACCCTCAGTGCTGCTCTCCCTGACCTCTCCCTTCTGCCTCTCTCTCGCGCTCTCCTCCTTTTTCATGACACTGTCTTCAACGCTGCCCTCCGCTCTATTCCTCGCTCTTCCTCTCGGGGTCCACGGAAGTGCGTTCCCTGGTGGAATGCGGACTGTGCTCGGGCTGTCCGCTGTAAGCGTGCCGCCTGGAAGAGGCACCGCCGTAGGCAGACGACCGATTCTTTTCTTTTCTTTCGGAAAGCGAGTGCGGTGGCCCGTAGGGCCATCCGTACGGCTAAACGTGAATGTTGGGCATCTTATGTCTCAACAATTACGTCCGAGACCCCTCTGGCCCAGATCTGGAAGCGTATCCGCAAGATAGCGGGTAAGTTCGTTCCCGATGTTTCACCGGTCCTTCACCTCCATGATACTCTTGTGGCGGACCCGTTGCAGGTCGCTTCCGAACTGGGTTCCCGCTTTTCTTCTGTTAGCTCTGGTCTTCATCTTCCCCAATCTTTCCTTCTTCGTAAACCTGTCCTTGAGTCTCGTCCTTTAGATTTCTGCACTCATCTTCAGCTTCCCTATAATGATCCCTTCTCTCTCTCTGAACTTCGTTCTGCCCTGGCCCTCTGCGGTTCTACGGCGGCGGGCTCCGATGGTATTCATTATGAGATGCTTCGCCATCTCCCTCCGAGCACGTCTCAGTATTTACTGAGTCTGTATAATCGGATCTGGGAGTCGTCGTCAGTCCCTGAGGACTGGCTCGATGCCGTTGTCCTCCCTGTTCGCAAACCGGGGTCTCTGGGTACTTTCCCTAAGGACTTTCGCCCTATTGCTCTCACAAGTTGTGTCTGCAAACTCTTTGAACGTATGGTTAACGTTCGTCTGATGTGGTTCCTGGAACACCATCACCTCCTCTCCCTTTCTCAATTTGGTTTCCGCAAGTGCCGCAGCACGACAGATGTCCTGGTGAACTTGGAGGTCTATATTCGTACTGCTTTTGCTGCGAAGACCTCCGTTGTTGCCGTCCTTTTTTACCTAGAAAAGGCTTACGACACCACTTGGCGTTATCATATCCTATCTCAACTTCATTCTTTTGGCCTTCGTGGTCATCTCCCTCTCTTTCTCCGTAGCTTCCTCTCTCGTCGTTCCTTTCGGGTGCGCCTTGGTACCGCTCTCTCTCCCTCTTTTCAGCAATACGAAGTTGTGCCCCAGGGTAGTGTTCTGAGCACTACTCTTTTTCTTGTTGCCCTCAGTGGTCTTCTTTCCTCTCTTCCTTCTGGTGTCTTCTCCGCTCTCTATGTCGATGATCTTACCCTTTGTTGTCAGGGTGATGATTCGCCTCTCCTTCAACGCCAGCTTCAACTTGCAATTGATGCCGTGTCGTCTTGGGCCACAGGTCATGGCTTCAAGTTCTCTACTTCTAAGACTTGTGCCATGACTTTTACGCGGAAACGGGTTGTTCTTCGTCCCTCTTTGTCACTTTATGGTCATCCCCTTGAGTACAAAGATTCCGCGAAGCTTTTGGGGTTATTCCTTGACACTCGTTTGTCTTGGTCTCCCCATATCTCTTACCTCCGTGTTGAGTGCTCTAAGGCCCTTACCCTCCTTCGGGTCTTGTCCCATACTTCTTGGGGGGCAGATAGGCGCACTCTCCTTGCTTTACATTCCTCTCTCGTCCTGTCTAAGCTCGATTATGGTTGCCCTGCTTACTCGTCTGCTTCTCCTTCTACTCTTCGCCGTCTTGATGCTTTGCAGCATACTGGGTTGCGCCTCAGTTCTGGTGCCTTTCGTTCGACTCCCATCCTTAGCTTATATGTTGACACTGGCTTCCTGTCTCTCCAAGACCGCCGTGATCGCTACTGTCTTCGCTATCTTGCGCGGTCCTTGCAACATCCTTCCTCTCGCCTCTGTCGTGCTTTAACTTTTACCCCTCCTGCGGTTCCTGTTCCTCTTCACCACCTCCCTCTTTCTGTCCGGTTATCTCGCCTACAGGATTCTCTCTCCGTTCGTATTTCTGATGTTTCTCCTCGTGTTGTTCCTTCTTTGCCCCCGTGGAGGGTCCCTCTTCCGCGGTTTTGTACTTCCTTGACCCGTATCACTAAAGCTTTTACCCCTCCTACGGTTCTAAAACGCCTTTTCCTCGAGCACTTTTCTTCTCACTCCCGCTCCGTTTCTGTCTTCACCGATGGGTCTAAGTCAGCGGACGGTGTTGGCTACTCTGTTGTTTTTCCTGATCGCACTTATATGTGTCGCTTGCCTCCGGAGACTAGCATCTTTACAGCGGAACTTTATGCTATTCTCTATGCTCTTCGTCTCCTGCTTTCTCGTTGTCAGTCTTCCTTTGTGGCTGTTGTTGACTCTCGTAGTGCCCTCATGGCTCTTGGGTCCTTTAATCCGGTTCATCCAATAGTTGTCGAGATCCAGCATTGGCTGTTTCTCGTTCACAGTAAATTTAAGTCGGTTGAGTTTTGTTGGGTTCCCAGCCATATTGGTGTGTCTTTAAATGAGCGTGCGGATGCTGCTGCTAAGGAAGCTGTCCGCTCTTGTCCCATCTCTCGTAAAGGCATTCCGTATTCCGACTTTTACCCGGTTATCCATTCCTCAGTCCTTACCCGTTGGCAGGCTTCTTGGTTGTCTGTTACTGGTAACAAGCTACGTACTCTTAAATGTTGTGTTTCCTCGTGGCCGTCCTCCTTCCACCGTAACCGGCGGTGGGAAACAGCTCTGGCGAGGTTGCGTATTGGCCATACTCGCTTAACCCATGGTCACTTGATGGAGTGCCGCCCTGCTCCTTATTGTCCTAGTTGCATTGTCCCTCTTACGGTCGTGCATGTCCTTCTTGAATGTCCTGACTTCCAGGACGAGTGTGTGTCTTGCTTTCCGACCGCCCCTCGCGGTCACCTGTCCCTCGATAGAATTCTT
The DNA here is from genome assembly GCF_040958095.1 of Procambarus clarkii. Taxonomy (NCBI): domain Eukaryota; kingdom Metazoa; phylum Arthropoda; class Malacostraca; order Decapoda; family Cambaridae; genus Procambarus; species Procambarus clarkii. The sequence continues at coordinate 28,636,164 of NC_091223.1, forward strand.
GGTGACTCGGATACTTTTGATATCGTTCGCCTTATGCGTTTTTGTTCTCGTATTGGCATCCTTGGTGATATTTAGCGCCCTCTGATTATTTTGCGTATTTGGTGGTGCTACATAGCCTTCCCGGTTTGGTGCCTTCTTTTGATAATTACTTACTTACTTGAGAGCACAGAATATTCTAACTCCAATGGTGCAGGCCCAGACATCGGCTAGGTAGATGACGCTGAGGTGCAGAAGTGCAGACATCGATTCACCAATCAGAAGCGGGCAGGCTGGAAATGCTAGTTTGGTGATCGGCGACGAGGGAGGGGGAAGGTGGAGAGCGAGTGTGATACATTTGCGCCTGGCAAAACGTATTTGACCAAATATGTACTACACTTGCTTGTAGTATCTAGATGTTGTAGATGTACTGAAGTAACATGACGATAGGAAAGAGCAGGCCAAATCTCTCTTGAAGGAGGTTATCGTAACAATATATATATATATATATATATATATATATATATATATATATATATATATATATATATATATATATATATATATATATATATATATATATGTCGTACCTAGTAACCAGAACGCACTTCTCAGCCTACTATGCAAGACCCGATTTGCTTAATAAGCCAAGTTTTCCTGAATTAATATGTTTCCTCTAATTTTTTTCTTATGGAATGATAAAGCTACCTATTTCATTATGTATGAGGTTAATGTTTTTTTATTGGAGTTAAAATTAACGTAGATATATGACCAAACCTAACCAACCCTACCTAACCTAACCTAACCTATCTTTATAGGTTAGGTTAGGTATGGTAGCCGAAAAAGTTAGGTTAGGTTAGGTTAGGTTATATATATATATATATATATTAGTATATTTTGGTAGCAGTCTTTCCTGTAGACATATATTATTAAATATGACCGAAAAAGTAAGATTAATAATTCTAACACGAATTTTCTAAATCTTTCGTACATTTCTTTTCACTGTTGGAGGTAAATCAAAAATCAATTCTCCAAAATTCATTTTTATTTCTAGTCTGACGCGACATGAGCGCGTTTCGTAAAACTTATTACATTTTCAAAGACTTTAGTTCACAAATACACAACTGAATAGAACTTACGCATCTCCGATTTTATATCTACATATGAGTGAGGTGGAAGGGGTGATGTGGCATTAACACAAGACAGAACAAGATGTGGCATTAATAGGGTATTAATTTCATCAACACAAGACAGAACAAGAAGTGGTATTAATAGGGGTATTAATTTCATCAACACAAGACAGAACACGAAACAATGGATATTGAATAGAAGTGTTTGTAGAAAGCCTATTGGTCCATATTTCTTGATGCTTCTATATTGGAGCGGAGTCTTGAGGTGGGTAGAATATAGTTGTGCAATAATTGGCTGTTGATTGCTGGTGTTGACTTCTTGATGTGTAGTGCCTCGCAAACGTCAAGCCGCCTGCTATCGCTGTATCTATCGATGATTTCTGTGTTGTTTACTAGGATTTCTCTGGCGATGGTTTGGTTGTGAGAAGAGATTATATGTTCCTTAATGGAGCCCTGTTGCTTATGCATCGTTAAACGCCTAGAAAGAGATGTTGTTGTCTTGCCTATATACTGGGTTTTTTGGAGCTTACAGTCTCCAAGAGGGCATTTGAAGGCATAGACGACGTTAGTCTCTTTTAAAGTACTTTCGTATATTAATACATCTTCAGAAGGAGTGATTTTCCAATTCAAGAGAATTTGTCAAATGACCAATTCTCTTGAATTAGTTAGCAAATTGAATAGAGTTCCTGTCACTGCTGATGTAAAGTTAATCAGTTTTGGCGTTTGTTCCTTGTTTACAAAGGTGCCGGTTGATGATATTCTCGATTATCTTGCTCGTGAACTAATGAATCATGTTTTACCTCTTTCTGCTGATGTTATTGTCAATCTTGTTAAGTTGTGCATTAAAGAATGTAAATTTACTTTTAATAATGAGTATTATTTACAGACTTTTGTAATGGCAATGAGAAATTCTTTATCGCCATTGCTTTTAAATTTGTAAATGGAATTCTTCGAAAAGAAATTTGTTTAAAAATTTACACCTGGAATCATTCCATAGTTTAGTGATGTTGATGATATTTTGTGTATATGGCCTTCAGATGTAAACACAGACGAATTTGTAGTCAAACTTAATGATCAAGTCACCTCTATAAAATTTACTATGGAGACTTAAATTGATAAATGTTTGCCATTGCTAGATGTACTTATTCATAGGGAAGACTTTTCACTAAAGTTTAGTGTCTTCAGAAAACCTACTAATAGTTTATCTTATGTTCATTATTTTTCAGGGCATAGATACAATGTGCAAAATTAAATTTTTTCTTCAATATATCTAAGAGCTCTTCGAGTTGTGAGTCCAGAATTCTTAGATGAAGAGTTTAAGAATATTGATTCGATTGGTCTCAAGCTTTGTTACCCACTGAGTTTTTTGGAAGTTTGCCGTAGCAAAGCACGTCGTACATATTATAATAATATATGCAGTGAAAAAAATCGCCCAAAGAATGTGTTATGTCTACTATATTTCACTGGGTTTGAGAATATTGTCAAGGCCTTGAAACTTTTTGATATACATGTATTGTTTTGCTACGAAAATACTGTTGGTCAGCTATTAGTTAGAAACAGCTCTCGTAGTGATAATTGTGTCATTTATAAAATACCTTGTAAAGACTGTAATAAGTTCTATGTTGGGCAAACATCTAAAGATTTGAAATGTAGAATTTCGCAACATAAATACTCTGTAAGACATGGCCAATTGTCTAATGCTTTGTTTGTTCATCTGTCAGAAGATGCTCACCAAATTGATTGGGAGATGGCTTCTTCAATAACGAATTGTAAAAGCACTTATAACAGAAACATAATTGAATCTGCTTTGATACAGATTACAAAAGAAAGTAATTTGAACATTAGCAGTGGTTTATATAACTTTGATCCATTTTTGATAGATCAATTAAAAGGCGATTTGAGTAGGATCATTGGAACACATTTGTCTCCCTAATTCATTGTAAATATTACTATCTTATGCCATTATTATCCATGTGTGGGTCTGTTGGTGGGTATGAATAGGAGCTGCATCGTATGGGCCAATAGGCCTTCTGCAGTTCTTGTGCGACTGATATTTGTGACCACCTAATTCCCATTCATTTGTTATTGTATCTCACCTCACTCCACCATTCTCTTCTGCCTATATATGTCCAATACTTGACCTGAAGGGAACCGGTCGGCCGAGCGGACAGCACGCTGGGCTTGTGATCCTGTGGTCCCCGATTCGATCCCGGGCATCGGAGAGAAACAATGGGCAGAGTTTCACCCTATGCCCCTGTTACCTAGCAATAAAATAGGTACCTGTGTGTTAGTCAGCTGTCACGTGCTGCTTCCTGGGGGTGGAGGCCTGGTCGAGGACCGTGCCGCGGAGACACTAAAGCCCCGAAATCATATCAAGATAACCTGTAAAATCACTCTTTCTGCAGATGTATTAATATACGAAAGTACTTAAGGAAATTCCTTTTTCAATTTTCCTCCGTGGTCTGACACTGTCACATCTATATAGTATGTATATAAAAACCTGCTCTGATGCGAATGGAACGTTGTGTGAAAATTTCAAAGCCATCGGTGAAGAACTCTTGGAGATTACCGGTTATGCACAAACGAACATTTCCATTTTTATTTATATAGATGTATAATTATATATTATATATTTCTCTTTTATCTTTTAATGTATTAAATGCCTTATCAATTCCCCCTTTATTAACCCCTATTCAGCCACTCCAGTCATGCCACCGCACTCAATATTTAGTTACACATACCACCCGAATCTTCAAGCAGTCTTACTGGTTAATCACCTATATGCAATATTATGTTATCTTATATATCTTAACCTATATGAGGACTACCCATCATATTGGTTAAAAACGATGGAATTGAAAAATAAAGTTATGAATTTAGCAAACTTCTTTTTTTTGTTTAAATAAGAGTAAATTTAGAAACTAATTTAGCATACAAGCACTCAATTACACAAACATGTACACAAATGCAGAAACACTCTCAAACACAAATCAAATTTACTCACGAAACATATACAATATGTCTCTTCACTGCTATACATATACATAGTACATATGCACATCTGTGTTCAATTTATCCTGCCCTCAGCTAAATTCAACTAAATATCTCCAAATTTGTCCTAACAGAAACTTAACCCTAAATAAATGTAACCAAATTTACTCCATCCCACCCAAATGAAAGCGAATTTACCTTAGCAGAGCTTAAATTTAGCTGCATATAGTTCAATTTAACTTATTATATGCAAATTCATTCTAAATTATCCTGAAAGAAGATAAACTGAAGATAATTTTAATCCTAACAGAACCTATCCTAACTTATAACAACTTATCAGAAACTATGATAGTCCATCTCATCCTAATTTACCTTAAGGGAAGCCATAACCCTTACTCACCTACTCACCGTAAGTGATTAGGACAGGACTTACATCTCAACAACAACAACGACTAATCGTTGTTGTTGTTGAGAACAACGATTAGTACTGAAAACAGTACCAGTAACAACAGTAGTAGTTCTAGTAACGGTACTAGTAACAACAGTAGTAGTACTAGTGTCTGAACTAGTAACAAGAGTAGTAGTACTAATAACGGTGCTAGTAACAGTAGTAGTACTAGTAACAACAGTAGTAGTACTAGTGACGGTACTAGTAACAACAGTAGTAGTAATAGCAACGGTACTAGTAATATCAGGAGAAGTACTAGTAACGGTACTAGTAACAACAGGAGTAGTACTAGTAACAACAGTATTAGTACTAGTAACGGTACTATTAACAACAGTAGTAGTACTAGTAACAACAGTAGTAGTACTAGTAACGACAGTAGTAGTACTATTAACGGTGCTAATAACAGTAGTGGTACTGGTAACAGTACAAGTAACAACAGTAGTGGTACTAGTAACAACAGTAGTAGTACTAGTAACGGTACTAGTAATAATGTAATAACCCTGTTTACCATTGTAATCGCTCAGAGCTCTGCAATCATCTCTCTGACCTCTGCCCTTCACTCAATACCCCAGCTTAACACTGTTACAGTCCAGTATGACCCCTCACTGGACTGCCACGAATATAAGAGGAATATTAAACGAGGAAGGTACATCAAGAACAAGGGTTATTAATTTATAAAAAAAAATAATAATAACAATTATTAAACACTGCCACCACCTTCCAAACATAGATGAATGTGTTTAAAATTATTGGGACCCTAGGAAGGAAGGGGCTCAATAATCAGGGAACTCAAAGGGTACGTAAATGAATCTTAATGGATTAATACTGTAATCTTACTGAACTGAACGGGAGATTCTAGAGCGACTTTACTATTCATAAGATGGAGAACACAGGGGAACTTCTAGCACAGCAAATGAAAAATCACCAGAATGAATAACTCAGTAATTAATCAAAGGGAACAGAGAACTAAACATTAATGAGTGACAATTATTTTATTATTTGAACCAGTATATTTAAATCAAGATTGAAACATAGCCTACTCTAAATAAAGCCTATGAGGCAATGTAATGTAATACCAATGTTACCCAACTCAAAGTGCACATTTACCTTCAATACAGCAGCTTGCCAAAGGATGTTGATTGGCTGCCCGCAGGTCATTTGACCTGTACCTCAGTTGAGGTCCCAAGACACACTAACACTTCTCTATTAAAACGCTTACCAGTGGGACAGGCTCCACCCCCTAGTTCCTAGGCCCAAATTAACTCCGCCTATCCCAAACCTATGGCCAATGGATTTAAACATGACTAGGTGATCTAGAAACCGGGCCAATGGCATAGGCAGGCACTACCCTGTGAGGCCCCGCCTCCCCCAGGCCTACATGTCTTTAACAAATCCGGATCAGGCTTGACCATAAGGGTCAATTCCTCTTGACAGAAAACTCCAAAAACTGGGAAGACACCAACGACTTTCCTGAGGGACTGCCGGCTGGGTACCCACGTGTAACTTGAGATCACAAGTTTATTAGCCCTGGGGTACTATTTTCAATTCGTCACTGGACAGATGGACGGAGAGCGAGGGGAGCAAGTGGCTTCAAGCTGTTTATGACCCCGAGGGTTAGACCGTGACAAAAGACAGGGATGACCTAAAGGGAGGGAAAACAAGCGAGAGAAGGGAACGGGAAGAGGAAGGAGACGAGAAAGGGGGAAGGGGAAAGAGGGAAGGGGAAGGGGCTATGGTGTGCATATACCATTACAACTCCCCCACTTTGGAAATTAAGAAATTTGTGTGTAAAGAAGTTTAAGGCACAAAATTCTTATCCAGAACCCTGCTCTATCATAATCATTAACTCCAAAAACAACATTTAACTCAACAATAAATGATCCAATGCCTCAAAACAACAGAAATAATTATCTAATCCTAACTAATTCCATACAATCCTTCAAAACAAAAAAATGGCACCCCAAAAGGTGTGCCCCAGCATGTATAAATATATAACAACCACAGTAATAATACATAAAACATAAGGACAGAGACCGTCCCTATAATCCTGGCTGTTCACTTGGGTGCAGTCCTGTACCCTTCCTACTACTTGGAAGACAAAACATCCTATTCTTGTCTTGATATAGTAACAAATAACTGGAAAAATCCAAACCTAACAATTACTAACTAGCTAAAATCAGCCAATAGCCTTCAGCTATCCCAGTATTCCACCTGGAATAAAGATCAAACACATCATAGCACATCACATTGAAAACATTAAAAAAAATCAATGTCATAAAAAATTAAACAAATTATAAAATTATATCAAAACAGAAGAACACTACCTCTCAGGGCCTAGTGTTCCACTCCACACCTGTGGCAACTGTCCACCACAGCGCATCCCGATCTTAAAATCTAAAGAAAATACACAAAAATATTTTTATTAAAAAAAATTCAATGTCCACAGACATGTCTCTTAATCAACAACAACATACTGTATATAAGTAGCTCAAACTCCTAATATCCCAGAGTTCATACTCAAGTCCACAACAACAGCGGGTGAACACATTTTTCAGACTGTGTACCACACCCTTATTGTTCAGTAAACCACAAAAAAAAACAAATATATATATATATATATATATATATATATATATATATATATATATATATATATATATATATATATATATATATATATATATATATATATATATGTCGGAAAATCCGACACCATTTAATATATCATACAGATAATAGCTGTATTGTATAAACAAGTTGCCCATAGAAAACGTAACTTGTAGTGGAATTACCATCTAAAGAAAACGGGATATCATCACCACATACCATTATAATTCACCAGCTATTCTGCTGGGAATTATTCTTAAATACATTAGTCTTTGGACTTTACCATCATAAAAACATCTTATATAAATTAACTTAATTATCAATATTAAAGTAGAGTAAATGTGACCCTTCTATCACTTTCTGAAATCTGGACAAAGTAGGCCAGGCGTCATGGAGGAAGGAGGGAGCCATTGTTGTGTCACCTCCGAGACGTGTGGAGCAAATTCGGCTCCTATCATTCTGGACAATGTCGGCCAGTAACGTCAATAGTATGGAGTGTTAAACAGCCATTGTTTATAACGAGACCAGAGGCTCACACGGGAGCAAATTCGGCTCCTGTTAATTTTACTTGGACGTAGTGTTATGGAAACCAAAGGTACCATCTCCAACACGATGTCTACAATTCAAGTTAAGTGTTCTTTCCGAAACCCGTTTATCATTCATTTATGGCCATTAATGTCAGGATATAGGGTGACCCGGTTAGATCACGTGGAAGCCTCAAACTAAAGGTAATTAAGCCAGGTCTTTAATGTTCCATGTACAGTTTTCTCTGATATACTTGTCATATATATTGGATTCTGGCTTCACAGCTAGCGCACTTTTGACAGGTCAAGACGAGGATGCAAGATTTTGTGCACCAGTTACTGGGTGATATGGAAGCTACCTCAAAGAGGATAATTTGGTGTCTACACCCTAGTTATACCTGGTGGACTAACCTGCTGTACTATAAGATAAGGAACCTCATCAATGTATGTAGCTATTACTGTAGTTTGATTGGCTGCATATATATAAATATAAACCCCCCTAATGTGTAGAGGATCGATTTGTGAGATTGAGATTATTGCAGAAATACAGTCCACTTATCATTATACAAATTGCTATCGAAGTATATAAATTAACGTAAATATAAATTCATATAAATTAAATAAATATAAATCTCACAGGTCGGTTCCCACATTATTTGGTCATCTTCGAACCGGACGACGGATTATTTGATCCTTTGAACCCACATTTGGTCATCTTAGTACCGGATGAACCAGTTAACCAGTGGATTCATTAAATATACTAGTGCAGTGTTATTTAAACAAAGGCCAGCAGTCAAGACGGCAGCGTAGCCTCGAGGGAGCTCAGGAGCCCCCCCTCAACTGAGTTCAGCCTCATCAGCGGTTTCATGCACACCCACAGAGATTTGGTGGCGTGTTATTTCGTGAAATGACAGCGCTAATATAGAAGCCAGCCAAATTAGTGACTGTGTCTTCGCGATATTGTTCACGGATTTCGTGGTGTTACATTTCGCGAGAGATTATCTACGAATTTTGTGGAGTTTATTTCGCGAGGTCACTAATAATATTTAATACTTCTAGATAATATTAGAAGTTTCATAGAGGCTAATTAAGAGGCTATTATCAATAATTGTGTATATTATTTCTCCAAAATAGAGAATTATTTAATATATATTGCACTAGTGATCACAATATAATATTTACTAATTGCCAACCCACAACAGGGTAGGGTATTAACCATTGACTAGTTGAACTATTATCGTTCATCCTAGTCCCATTATTACCATAGTCAGTTGTACTATATTGATTAACCTAGCACCATTAATGAATGGTCCAGACCCTATTTTGGGTGTAAATTTTATCAACTCGAGTTGAGTTGTATATATAATAATTTACTTATGATCATTACACCTTTGAGTGATTAATTAGTGTCTCTACCATCCTAGGGTGATATAGAAGAGCTAACCTAAAGGTACTTCCAGTGACACTGGTTTATCACTCAAATCATTAGTGTGTATGATTATATATATATAATGTGTATTAATTTTAAGTGCTAACCTCTAGTAGAGGTAGGATTATTGCCTAGTGAGTTCAGAATTTACCCTAGGCTACCATTAGTGTTTGTTCAGTATTATGAGCAGCCCAAGTACAAGCCCCACAAGGCTTCACCAACTAGCCAGTATGGATAATGCAGGGAGAATGAAAAGAACCCTTGCAGGTCTTAAAGGCCACTTAACAAGACAGATCAAGAAATGTGAAGATTTGTCACAACAATCTCAAGTTGATTATGCTGACCTGGAAAGCTATTATCAAGCAGCTGCAGGTAAATTTGAGCAAATCAAATGCCAAATGGCTGTCCTTGTGGGGACAGACTACTACCATCAATTCATCGGTAGCCCTACTAAATATCAGGGTATAACCATGTTAAACTCTGCAGGAGGTAAATTACTCTCAGGCCCAGTATCAAGCCTGAGGAGACCTATGCCTGCAGATAAACAATACCAGTAGAAACCTAAATTTGTCAGCTGATTATATTTCTCCAGTAGCATTATACTAAGGAGATTACAGCTGACTATAGTAACAGAGGTTGATGTTAGTATCATCATTTAAAGCTGAAGATGAGTTCATGAGGCCTCAGTGGCAAATCAGTGAACAGTAGCCTAAAACAGCTACAAGTCACTGCGACCAATGTCACTGAACCCACTGCAGTCTCAGAACCACACTTTACTTTAATGATGAGCTATTCAATCTTCTGAATCAATTAACTAAATTAAACCCTAATAAATCTGATGACTGATTTGATACATTTATTATTTAATCAAGATGTATTCCATGGGCCTCAGTGTTTATATATCAGTGACCAGTTACCTGAAGAAACTTCAAGTTATATCTAATGTCACTGATCTCACTGCAGTCCCTGAATCATACTTGACTGTAGTACTTGATCACATTCAGTCTTCTGGGTTAAATAATATGTAATAAGGCTTGAATATTAGCCTTTCAAGAGTTAACAGGGAAATGAGATCGCATTAGACTTCTAACCCCTACAACTCTAGTACGGGACATCCGTCCTGTACGAACAGACGCACAAATGTGTGATTACTAACTACTAACATCAAATTAATCTAATAATTCGAAGGAGGAGTATCGGTGTTCGTCTGTTCTAAATAGGACTTCGACCCGTGAGCAGCCCCCTGGGGAATTATGTCGGAAAATCCGACACCATTTAATATATCATACAGATAATAGCTGTATTGTATAAACAAGTTACCCATAGAAAACGTAACTTGTAGTGGAATTACCATCTAAAGAAAACGGGATATCATCACCACATACCATTATAATTCACCAGCTATTCTGCTGGGAATTATTCTTAAATTCATTAGTCTTTGGACTTTACCATCATAAAAACATCTTATATAAATTAACTTAATTATCAATATTAAAGTAGAGTAAATGTGACCCTTCTATCACTTTCTGAAATCTGGACAAAGTAGGCCAGGCGTCATGGAGGAAGGAGGGAGCCATTGTTGTGTCACCTCCGAGACGTGTGGAGCAAATTCGGCTCCTATCATTCTGGACAATGTCGGCCAGTAACGTCAATAGTATGGAGTGTTAAACAGCCATTGTTTATAACGAGACCAGAGGCTCACACGGGAGCAAATTCGGCTCCTGTTAATTTTACTTGGACGTAGTGTTATGGAAACCAAAGGTACCATCTCCAACACGATGTCTACAATTCAAGTTAAGTGTTCTTTCCGAAACCCGTTTATCATTCATTTATGGCCATTAATGTCAGGATATAGGGTGACCCGGTTAGATCACGTGGAAGCCTCAAACTAAAGGTAATTAAGCCAGGTCTTTAATGTTCCATGTACAGTTTTCTCTGATATACTTGTCATATATAGGATTCTGGCTTCACAGCTAGCGCACTTTTGACAGGTCAAGACGAGGATGCAAGATTTTGTGCACCAGTTACTGGGTGATATGGAAGCTACCTCAAAGAGGATAATTTGGTGTCTACACCCTAGTTATACCTGGTGGACTAACCTGCTGTACTATAAGATAAGGAACCTCATCAATGTATGTAGCTATTACTGTAGTTTGATTGGCTGCATATATATAAATATAAACCCCCCTAATGTGTAGAGGATCGATTTGTGAGATTGAGATTATTGCAGAAATACAGTCCACTTATCATTATACAAATTGCTATCGAAGTATATAAATTAACGTAAATATAAATTCATATAAATTAAATAAATATAAATCTCACAGGTCGGTTCCCACATTATATATATATATATATATATATATATATATATATATATATATTTATATATATATATATATATATATATATATATATATATATATATATATATATATATATATATAACAATCAGTATCTAGGATCTAGAAAAATCTAGATAAAGTTCCCCACTGATCAATGTTTCTAGAGACCCTACTAGATGGTTCTCAAACCAGTTCACTCATACAACTTATCTAGAGACAGGGTAATTTTCTAGTAACAGTTTTCTGGATGTTCACTTTCTAGATTTATTTCTCTATTTCACTAGTTCTAGTTTTCAACAATTAATACTGGTCCAGAGAACTTTCCGAAGGTGTATATGTGCTTACTATCAGATGGAAAATTAAAAGTTGAACTAACTGTTCCGAGTTAACACAGTTTACTATATTAATAGCATTTATTTTTATATGAAACTTTTCTATAAACAAGTTTTATCGTTCGGTCCAGGTGACATTTCGTTGCTGTAGATTCCGGCGAATACCTCATGTTGCTTGAAGATGCTGGTCGTCTGGAAGTTCCATTTCCAGCCTCGGCCAACTACGGACAGTACAGGGGGTCTCGTACTACCCGCACCTGACTTGAGTGACAGCTGGCGGCCGTCTGCTCAGGTGGACCCCGCTAACAGGAACCCGGGTTCACCTCTTCTTATCGCTCCCCAAACAGTCATGATGGATTGTTGTTAACCATGGCTGCCACAGTAGAGCACAGCTTCGACGTGTCACAATGTCTCACATTGGTAGTGAGGTTCGAGTGGTATTGAAGAGGTGACGGGACAGGTGGGCCCTGCCTCAGCTCCTGGGAGACGTCATCTACCGGCGTTTAATTGTTATCATGGTACTACTGGGCTGGTACACCTTTCCGTGCAACCCCTCGTCCAGCTGAGCTTGGGCCGAGGTACAGGATTGTACCTCCTCTGGCAATTCAGCAAGCACTCTGTAGGGGTAGTGCTGTTCGTACCTGGGACCACCGCGTTACATCTTGTTTTCCACAGACGACGGAACCGCAGGTTTTGAGAGAGCTGACAAGTCATTGCAATTAGCGTTCTTCTTCGTAGACCACTCGTCTTCCACTTCCGGTTTTCCCGCAGTCTTGACTACGTGGCTGGTGGGCTTGGTTGGTGACTTTGAGACAGCTTGCCCACGGTTGTGATGGTGACTGGACTCTGCTCTGTGAAGACAGCATGGCTGGACTGGGACAACCTCGTTAGTGACGTGAGGTGTGACTGTACGCCAGTCACCCCTTCCGGATAACCAATTGACGAGTTCCCTGGCACAAGGGGGAGGACTTTATGTAACGTGCCTCAGACCCCGATCTTATCAGCCAGGTGGGTCATCCCCAGACCTGCTGATCTCGATCCTTGGTTCACGTGTGACTGGGAGGCTGGAACTGGTGTACCATCAGACCTGAGAAAGACAGACAACAACAAATGGCGGAAGCATGGATATTACTCTGAGGTATAGGAAGTTGGAAACCCCAGAGCAAGGCAAGTATGCTACCTGAGTCATGTACATCAGTAAATACACACCATTGCCTCTACAGGATAATTATTATGAGATTACTAAACCTGACTAGGGGAGATCATTAACAATTTACTGTACCGCTCGCGACCTTGTTACCATAGGGTGACAAGATTGAACTTGATGTTACGGACCCGAGCCCAGCGTCCGAGCACGGAGCAGTGACGACCACGCCATCTGTGGGTCAGCTCCCGAAACCCCCTCCAAATGGACGACGCCACCTGTTGAGGACGAGATATACTGGCCACAAGGGCTAGTTTCCTGTCCTGATCAGCTCATAACACAGCCGCTGCTGACCTCTGGTGAGGTAGAGCTTAGACAGCAACGCCATCTATGGAGTGGATGGGTGGGCATTTGTGTCTAAGCCTGTAAGTGAGGTGCCCTAGAGTGTCCCTATTACTGATGATGTGTCTGATTACAGAGTCGACCTGGGACTGCTGTAATGGAAGTTGGATCAGTCTACCCAAGGCAGCCATCTTGTCTCCAAGTATTTGCTGCAGCTGCTGTGAGTCGCCCCCCGGATGAACACTGTTGTGTTAGCCTGCCTGTGAAGTGGCAGTTGAGGGATTGTCATACCCGGGACTGACTGGTGGAGACGCTTAACCACTGGGGTGTTGTGGAAAGGAGAGTGACCTGTGGGATTGCACGAGGCTCCTGACTAGGGCTCGCGACCTTAGTATCGATCGTGGAGTGGCCTAACCAGCGTTGCTGATTGGAACCTGCCAGCTACAGGCTGGATTTGTGGTTGAAGGCCTCCACGACGGTGCCCCCAGTGGAACTGTGATTTAGCTGGGCTGTGGCCAGGGTAGACTCAAGAGAATCGAAGGATTCATCGTAAGGCCACAAGAGGGCTAAGAGCTTAGCCTTGTTGAGCACCGTGAATGTCCAGAGTCTTCAGAGGAAGACTACGTTGTATATAATAGTGTTTAACCCCTCCCCGTGTAACCTTTTATATATTATTTATGGTGACAGTAATAATTATATTATTAAGTTTTTGCCTTTATTTCCCTTCCCCTTTAATTTACTTGCGTTACGGATCACATCCCTTGAATGCCACTACTAGCTTGGGCCGGATACCCTACCTCTAACAACATCAGAGAAAGAACCCGGTTGCAACCCGAGAGGGCCGTAACACTTGACTACTGATGAGGTCTGACAGGAGATCATCCTCATCATCTGACTCAGCACTTGGATCATTAGACAGGTCAGGAATTAGACTTGCTGAAGGCAGCTCTAGTTCCTCCCTCGCGTGATAAGGTTTTAACTTATTAATGTGAATCGTTCTCTCAACTTGGTCTTCAAAAATGCCTTTAATAGCAAAATTAACCAGACCTTTTCTTTCAATTACCCGGTAAGGGCCCCGCTATCTAGGTGCAAGTTTCCTACTTTGATTGGAAGGAGCCGCCTCATTAACTCTCAACACAAAACTCCTGACCTTCAACTCAAGAGGTCGTACCTTTTTGTCATAATGCTGAGCATAGCGGTCTCGTGCTGTCTTGGAAGCCCTAGCTGCAATTCTCCATGCATTTCTCATCTTATTTAAAACTTCTAATGGGTAATCTTCCCCATATACGATATTATGTCTGTTAAGCAGACCTGATGGGAAATTACATGAATGACCTGTGAACAGCAAAAGGGGTTGGGTGTTAATGGACTGATGGATGGCAGTGTTCAGAGCCAGCTGGACATAGGGGAGTTGTTCGTCCCAGGCATTCACATCATGCTCTGCAAGAATTGCAAGCAAATCTTTAACTGACCGGTTCGTCCGTTCTGGCATACCGTTAGCCTGAGGGTGATAAGCCGTAGTGAATGCTGAAGTGGTTTCTACAATTTTACATACGTCTCTAAAAATATTCCCATTAAATTCCTGACCTCGGTCAGAAACTAACACTTTAGGGGGACCGAATACAGTGACGAACCTATGTAAGAACGCCTTTGCAACAGTTCGTGAATCTTTCTGAGGCAATGCAATCAGTGTGGCGTACCTGGACAGGTGGTCTACCAACACCAATACGTAACGGTTTCCTGAATGACTGTGATGCAGATCAATCAGATCAGCCCCCACCCGATCTAAAGGTTCCCAAATTTCTGGGAATTTTTGCAATGGAGTTTGTACCTTAAGGGTACTTTTCCTCCTTTGACAGTGACCACAGGACTTAACGAAATTAATGACCTCTGTTAACGTACCGGGGAAGAAAAAGAGTGACTTGGCTTTCATGTGAGTTTTAAAAATCCCCGGATGACCTGCAATCTTAGACGCATGTGCGAGTCTCAACGCCGACTTCTTCAACACCTCTGGGATAACCAGCTGAAAAACTGCACGATCCTTCTGTCCCTTTACATAAAATAAGACCCAATCCCTCATTTCAAAATCATGAATTGCTAAATTACGTTTCTTCGACGGATATTTTCCTTTCTCCAAAAGTTCAATAATTTCTTTCCACCTTGGTTCGTTCATCTGGAATTCTCGTATTTTTTCGCTGGAAATATTTTCAATATTAAGATTCACGTTAATAGTAGCAATGTTTCTAGTCAGGGTGTCTGGCACAACATGTGATGGACCAGGCTTGTCAAGTATTTGGAATGAGTGAGCAGCGAGTTCATGAGACCAACGTGACATGCGAGGGCACTTAGTTCTTTTCTTAAAAATATGAGTCAAATCCCTGTGATCTGTATAAATGACAAAGTATCATTGGAAAAGATACGGTTCAAAGTACCTGACACTTTCTACCACAGCCAAAGCCTCCCTATCCGTTGCAGAATAGCGGACCTCCGGACCCTTAACCTTCCTGCTGAAATATGCTACTGGGTGAGGAAGATTGTCATTATCACGTTGCATTAAGCACCCACCAATTGCAATGCCACTGGCGTCAGTGTGTACTTCCCACTCCTTATCAAAATCCGGTACTGCCAAGACTGGGGTGGTAATGAGTTGACTTTTTAATTTTGCATAAGCGTTATCATGCTCAGGTTTCCAAACGAATTTAAAATTTTTCTTAGTGAGCTCAGTTAACGGTGCTGTTGTACTTGCAAAACCCTCAATGTGGCGACGGAAATATCCGGCTGCCCCCAGAAACCTTCGAACATCCTTTGCTGTCTTAGGTGTAGGCATGTCAGCAATGGCACGACAGGAGTCGGGGTCAGGTCGGATACCATCTGTGCACACCTGGAATCCCAGAAACTTGAATATCTGAGATGCCAGAGTGCACTTCTCCACATTGAGTTTGAAACCCGCCTTATCTAACAGTGTCAACGTCTCAGTCAAATCTCGTAAGTGCTCATCAAACGTCCTGGAGTAGATGACCACATCATCCAGGTACGCTAATGAGTGCCTTCCCAAGACCGAGTTTAATATGTAATTGATAGCCCTCTGAAATGATGAAGGCGCTGTCTTTAACCCGAAAGGCATCCGCTTCAATTGATAAGTATGAACCCCATCCGAGAAGGCGGTCTTCTCTCTATCCTTCTCAGCAACTGGGATGACCCAATATGCAGATTTCGCATCCAGAGTGGAAAAGTATTTTGCTGCCCCAAACTGATCTATTATTTCTTGTATCCGTGGCAAAGGATACACATCCTCTTTAGTAATTTCGTTGATCTTTCGGTAGTCAACACAAAACCTATAACTACCATCCGGTTTACGTACCAACACTACTGGCGACAACCATGGTGATGTACTAGGCTCTATCACATCCTGTCTCAACATCTGACACTCATCCCTAATTACTTCCTTCGCCCGTTCCGGAAGCCTCCATTGACGGGTGTAAATAGGAGAATGATCACCTGTAGGAATAACATGTTCGATTCTATCCAGAAGCCCGATCTGATCGTCTTCTGTTGCAAACAGTTTAGGGAATTTACGTAAAATCCCTCTCAAAAGTTTCCTATCTGACTGTTGCACATGTTGCAAATCCAGAGCCGAGATTAACTTATCAACTTCCTGAGTATAACTACTTTTTCCTGTCTCGGTCTTGTGTTTACCCTGTGTAGTACTTTCTGTAACATTAAGCGCACTACATTGTGCTGTGGTGACTGGCATCTCCTGGCTTTGATACAGAAAAATTCCTGTATTTTCTACAATTGTAGCCTGAGACACCCTATCACCTGCCCTGAAACGATAGGTTTTGTACGAGAGATTGTCAACTGGAATAAGGGCGCCTTTATCAAGCACTGTGATCAAATCTGTGATTTACAGTCTCCGTGGTGTAGTGGTAAGACACTCGCCTGGCGTTCCGCGAGCGCTATGTCATGGGTTCGTATCCTGGCCGGGGAGGATTTACTGGGCGCAATTCCTTAACTGTAGCCTCTGTTTAACGCAACAGTAAAATGTGTACTTGGATGAAAACCTGGTACCTGGTACAATGTGACGTCCCACTGATACTTTAATGAACTTAACTGAATGTGGTGGGCAACATTGTTTCATCAAGGCATGTAACCCACATGATTTCTTATCTGTGTCTGGAAGAGACTTAAACAACAACTTAGGGTAGTGAATGTTGTACTTCTGTTTCTTACTAATGGAAGCAATTACTGGAGGATGATCTACCATTTTAATGGGATAAACTACCTGGCCCAACTTCAATCTGCACTTCCTTGCTCCCTCTTGAGCAGACAAAGAAAAGTTAACTCGTCCCAGAAAATCCATTCCCAACAAAATCTGACCAGGGAATGCAAGATTCTCGAGAATCGTGCAATTGTGTGGGTAAGCTTCTCCTTTTCCCACTTCAAAATTGAGAGTGGCCTGGCCCAAGATATTAATATGTTGACCATTCACTACTGTTAAATGCTTCCCACAACGCTTAAGGCGTGTCTCTTTAAGTGTGCTGAAGGCTGACTTTTTAATGAGCGTTGCTTGACTTCCGGTGTCCACAAAAACTGTCAATCTCACACCTTCCACCGTCATCTCAAACGTAGGTCTGCCACCACCCGAGGCGGGGTTCTCTCATTTTCCTGTTGTCACCTTCCGGCATTTCGCTTTTACGTGGCCTCTTTTCCCACAATTAAAACAAGTACGCGAGTCCCACCAGTCATTACGTGGGGGTTGTTGTGTGCGTCCACCGCCCCCCGCTTTCGTCTGGGAGAGCCCTGACCTATTGCCCCCTTGCCTGTTCTCTACCTTCCTGCTCACCGCATTAACATATGGTGACGACCGGGCCTCCTCCGCATCCAAATCCTCATCTATATGATCTTCGGCGTACTGTACGAGTTCCCTAAAACTCAGGGAAGCCGTGTCCGTGGCGAGGTATGGACCGATATGGGCGGGCAAGGCCTTACAAAATAACTGCTTTGCAAACCGTTCCTCCTGCTGCGCATCGTAACCCATCTCCTGAGTAAGATCGCCTATCCTGGTCCTAAGGAAGGCACCAAAATCTTTTAATTGAGTGCCTTTATCCCTCTGAAGTGACGTTAAGTAGCGACGAGCCTCCTCTTTAGTAATCTTTGCCTTAAATCGGTCCTTGACGCCTTGCACGAATTGTGGCCACGTCACCAAATGTCTGAATTCCTCAGACTTCCTCAGGGGCCTGTCGCGACCCACACATGCCCCGGTGACCAGATTAATTTTAGTTTCATCATCAGGAGCCGCGGCTAACACAGAATCCATCTCCCACAACCAATTTTCCACGCAACGGTTGCGTTCCACTTTATTCGATGGGAGCTCAGCACAATTTAACCTTGGCAAGGACAACTTCGGGAGTGACGCCACAAGTCCCGGTGTAAAGGACCGAGTACTGGGAGTGTAAGGGGGTGCCTGACCAGGGGGGGAAGGAACTATGAGGGGTTTGGTGTAGGATTGGGATTGGGATGAGGAGGGATTCCCCAGTGACCAAGGCGCTACCCCAGGTAAGTAACTATTGGAGGTAATACTCTGATTAGGTCGTTGTTGACCCTGTTGTTGATTGTGTGAGTGTTGTGAACCGTTCTGTCCTTGTAGTAACTGTAGTAGCAGCTGTAGTACCTGATGTTGTTGTTGTGCAACCTGGTGTACCTGATGTTGTTGTGCAACCTGGTGTACTTGTTGTTGTTGTTGTGCAACCTGGTGTACCTGATGTTGTTGTTGTGCAACCTGGTGTACCTGATGTTGTTGTGCAACCTGGTGTACTTGTTGTTGTTGTTGTGCAACCTGTTGTACCTGATGTTGTTGTTGTGCAACCTGGTGTACTTGTTGTTGTTGTGCAACCTGGTGTACCTGATGTTGTTGTGCAACCTGGTGTACTTGTTGTTGTTGTTGTGCAACCTGGTGTACCTGATGTTGTTGTTGTGCAACCTGGTGTACTTGTTGTTGTTGTGCAACCTGTTGTACCTGTTGTTGTGACGCTTGTTGTACCTGATGTTGTTGTGCAACCTGTTGTACCTGTTGTTGTGACGCTTGTTGTACCTGATGTTGTTGTGCAACCTGTTGTACCTGATGTTGTTGTTGTGCAACCTGTTGTACCTGATGTTGTTGTGCGATCTGTTGTATTTGTTGTTGTAATCCGTTTTGTCCCTGTATTAACTGTAGTAGCATCTGTAGGGCTTGTTGTTGTGCGTCGGGTTGTAACTGTTGAAGTTGTTGGGGTTGTGGGGGTGGTGTGTGTAAGTTCGTAAGTCCAGGAGTCGTCAGGCCTTGACAACCCGCAATGGCATCATCCCCGGGAACTCTTTGTACAACTGGGGTGGATGTTCTAATAGTGGGGGCCGCAACCCCATCACTTCCGATCGCCTCACCAATCATCGTGATGACGGCTGAGCAAGAGCCCCCCCAATGAAATCCTGCTTTCGTCCAGGGCTGCCGCCCCTTGAGCACCCGGATCCGTTACTCCCCCCATGGGGTTCGATTGGCCTCCAGTGGGGTCCGCTTGGGGTCCTTCCTCAAGTGCTAACGTCTGTCCTGCCCCCACCAGGTGAGGGTCTGTCGATGGTGCTCCCCCGATAGCCTCGTCGTCTACCATACCTTTACTTCTGAGCTTCATGTACTTATCACACGACATATTCTCGCTAAACCTCGCAACCTAACCCTACCTGGGGAAAACAGGCAAAGTTCTGATCCCGACAAGCGATTGTGGTGAAATTTTAACACAACCCCGATCTCAACAACGAATCACTCGCTCAATAATCTCCGAAGGTATATCCTAACCTTTTATGTTAAACCTCTTGAACATCTAGATCGGAACTACCCTTCATTCACGTCGTTCACCACGTTCTACAGCCCCAGGGAAAACCATCATTCACCTACGCCTATTGACAGACGATGACAGCTGTCGGCGTCAGTGTCGCTGACTACGCTACACCAATGAATGAATTCTTTAGTCCTATTATCCTCTTCTCTCATTCGTCAAATTTATATGCGGACAGATGGAAATACGCAACCGGCATCGACTACTAATCATCACTTGTGAAACAAAACACTGTATACGATGTTGAATAAAATATATATGCGCACTTATAAACCACATAAAAAAGGTTACGCTAATTATTAAATGATCGAACTACTAGAATAAATTTGAAAAATGTAATTAATTTCCACTATATTTATTTGACACTCGAAGTGGACTGGTAACGCAAATATAAAAAGAATTATAGTAAGAATTTCTTGTCTCTAAATGCAAATCCAACATAAATTTTAGAAAAATTGATAATTGCCTAATTCTCGAACAAAATATACTGAAATTATACAATTAATATTTTCGTGAAGGAACTACACAGAATTTATTGTAAATAAGTTAGTTTCAACTCTGTTTTATTTATCGAAAATAATCTAAGTCTTGTTTACCAGCGCACAATTAATACAACACTTTACGTTAACTGAACTTCTCAAATTTTCTTGTAAATCTTAGGCGCGCTAGGAATGAATGCCGTTATCGTTAATTTAACCCTGAAGCGATGTTTATATCTTCAACAATTATTTTTAATTCGTAACGCCTGACGCTAACAACGGCGCTCGGAAATAATTATAAGTATTATTAGTTAAACCAAATTAATGTTAAATTAATTATTTACGTTACTGAATGAACTCGATGTTTGCATAGCATACACTTGTTCACAGCCGGTCGCGTTGTAGAATACTGAGAAATTAACACTGATAGCTGCGACGCTCACAGCTACAGAGAGTCGCGATCAGGCTTGACCATAAGGGTCAATTCCTCTTGACAGAAAACTCCAAAAACTGGGAAGACACCAACGACTTTCCTGAGGGACTGCCGGCTGGGTACCCACGTGTAACTTGAGATCACAAGTTTATTAGCCCTGGGGTACTATTTTCAATTCGTCACTGGACAGATGGACGGAGAGCGAGGGGAGCAAGTGGCTTCAAGCTGTTTATGACCCCGAGGGTTACACCGTGACAAAAGACAGGGATGACCCAAAGGGAGGGAAGGCAAGTGAGAGAAGGGAAGGGGAAGAGGAAGGAGACGAGAAAGGGGTAAGGGAAAGGGCAAAGGGGGAAGGGGAAGGGGCTATGGTGTGCATATACCATTACAACAAAAGTAGTAGTACTAGTAACAGTAATAGTAACAACAGAAGTAGTAATAGTAACGGTACTAGTAACAACAGAAATAGTACTAGTAACGATACTAGAAACAAGAGTAGTAGTGCTAGTGACGGTGCTAGTAACAACAGTAGTAGTACTAGTAACGGTGCTAGTAACAACAGAAGAAGTACTAGAAACGGTACTAGTAACAACAGTAATAGTACTAGTGACGATACTAGTAACAAAAGTAGTAGTACTAGTGACGGTGCTAGAAACAACAGATTAGTAACGGTACTAGTAACAACAGTAATAGTACTAGTCACGTTGCTAGTAACAACAGTAGTAATACTAGTGACGGTACTAGTAACAACAGTATTAGTACTAGTCACAGTACTGGTAACAGTAGTAGTAGTAGTAATAGTGACGGTGCTAGTAACAACAGTAGTAGTACTAGTAACGGTACTAGTAACATCAGTAGTAGTACTAGTAACGGTACTAGTAACAACAGTAGTAGTACTAGTAACGGTACTAGTAACAACAGTAGTAGTACTAGTAACAACAGTAGTAGTACTAGTCACGGTGTAAGTAACAACAGTAGTAGTACTAGTAACGGTACTAGTAACAACAGTAGTAGTACTAGTAACGGTACTAGTAACAACAGTAGTAGTACTAGTAACGGTACTAGTAACAACAGTAGTAGTACTAGTCACGGTGTAAGTAACAACAGTAGTAGTACTAGTAACGGTACTAGTAACAACAGTAGTAGTACTAGTAACGGTACTAGTAACAACAGTAGTAGTACTAGTAACGGTACTAGTAACAACAGTAGTAGTACTAGTCACGGTGTTAGTAACAGCAGTAGTAGTACTAGTGACGGTACTAGTAACAACAGTAGTAGTACTAGTCACTGTACTTGTAACAACAGTAGTAGTACAAGTTATGGTACTAGTAACAACAGTAGTAGTATTAGTGACGGTACTGTGGGGACCGACCTGTGAGATTTATATTTATTTAATTTATATGAATTTATATAGAATTTATATTTACGTTAATTTATATATTTCGATAGCAATTGGTATGATGATAAGTGGACTGTATTTCTGCAATAATCTCACAAATCGATCCTCTACACATTAGGGGGGTTTATATTAAATATATATATATGCAGCCAATCAAACTACAGTATTAACTACACATTAGTGTACATTGAAGAGGTTCCTTATCTTATTGTACAGCAGGCCTTAGTCCACCAGGTATAACCAGGATGTAGACACCAAATTATCCTCTTTGAGGTAGCTTCCATCACCCAGTAACTGGTACACAAAGCATGCTTCCTCGTCTTGACCTGTCAAAAGGGCGCTAGCTATGAAGCCAGAATCCTAATATATGACAGCTATATCAGAGAAAACACTGTACAAGGAACCATAAAGACCTAGGCTTAATTACCTTGTTTGAGTCGATCATTTGTGATCTAACCGGCCCACCCTATATCTACTGACATTAATGGCCATAAATGAAAGATAAACGGGTTTCAGAAAGACACTTCCCTTGAGATTGATGACAGCGTGTTGAAGATGGCAGATCACTACTCTGATCTTCCATAACACTTCGTCCAAGAGAATTTATAGGAGCCGTAATTCGCTCCACGACTCTGTGGTCTTAAACAATAACAATGGCTGACCACTCCCCCCTCACTGACGCTACTGGCCTACATTGTCCAGATGTCAGTAAGTGATAGAAGGGTCACATTTACTCTATTTTAATTCTGATGTTTTTATGATGGTAAAGTCCAAAGACTAATGTATTTCAGAATAATTCCCACCATAATAGGTGGTGAATTTATAATAGTATGTGGTAATGATATCCCGTTTTCTATAGACGGAAATTTCACTACAAGTTACATTTTCTATGGGTTAACTTGTTTATACCACTCAGCAGTATTATCTGCCTGTATGATATTATTAAATGGTGTCGGATTTTCCGACATAATTCCCCGGGGGGCTGCTCACGGGTCGAAGTCCTCTTTAGAACAGACGAACACCAATACTCCTCCTTCGAATTATTAGATTAATTTGATGTTAGTAGTTAGTAATCACACATTTGTGCGTCTGTTCATACAGGATGGATGTCCCGTACTAGAGTTGCAGGGGTTAGAAGTCTAATGCGATTTCAATTCCCTGTTAACTCTTGAAAGGCTAAAATTCAAGCCTAATTACATATTATTTAACCCAGAAGACTGAATGTGATCAAGTACTACAGTCAAGTATGATTCAGGGACTGCAGTGAGATCAGTGACATTAGATTTAACTTGAAGTTTGTTCAGGTAACTGGTCACTGATATATAAACACTGAGGCCCATGGAATACATCTTGATTAAATAATAAATGTATCAAATCAGTCATCAGATTTATTGGGGTTTAATTTAGTTAATTGATTCAGAAGATTGAATAGCTCATCATTAAAGTAAAGTATGGTTCTGAGACTGCAGTGGGTTCAGTGACATTGGTCGCAGTGACTTGTAGCTGTTTAGGCTACTGTTCACTGATTTGCCACTGAGGCCTCATGAACTCATCTTCAGCTTTAAATGATGATACTAACTTCAACCTCTGTTGGTATAGTCAGCTGTAATCTCCTTAGTATAATGCTACTGGAGAAATATAATCAGCTGACAAATTTAGATTTCTATTGGTATTGTATATCTGCAGCCATAGGTCTCCTCAGGCTTGATACTGGGCCTGAGAGTAATTTACCTCCTGCAGAATTTAACATGGTTATGCCCTGATATTTAGTAGGGCTACCAATGAATCGATGGCAATAGTCTGTCCCTACAAGGAGACCGAAGTCGGTGAGGTGATCAGACTTAATATTATCTGCCAATTTTATTCCTCTATTTCTCAGGAATTTGGCTGTTGCTCTCAGACCTTGAACTTGTAGGTCTACTGGTATTTTGTCCACCACAATGGCTTGTACTCTACAGACGTACCTGCCTAAACGTACTGATGGTTGTACCACCTGGTAGACTTAAGGTCCTGCATCTGTTACAAACCCTGAGATATTGAATGACATCTGGGCTACAGGCCTTAATTGTAGTTCATCTGCCAACTTTTTAGTGACATATGTTCTCTGGGACCCTTGGTCAAACAACCCACGGGTATGGACTTTGGCCCTCTTATTCAGGATGGTAATTTGGGCAGTAGGCAAAGTCGTATTACCTTTAGACTTTGCCGATTGGACACTCTTTGTTTATTGCACCTTGCAGTACTGTACTGTGGTAGGAATGCTATCTTCCACCTTGGGGTTTGGAGACGTTGTTTTGGTGTCTCTGCACAATGCTGCATGGTGCTGACCTTTGTTACACCTATTACAAGTGTGTAATTGGGTATCACAGTCGTTGATGTTATGTTTCCTGAGGCACCTCGTGCAATGTTGCAAATCTTTGAATCGCTCAACACGGGCATCACTATCAGGAAAATTAGGGCAGTGGTACATTGAATGACACGAAGAGTTAGGGGTGACATGATAGAGGTTTACAAGTGGGTGAATGGACATAACAAAGGGGATATTAATAGGGTATTAAAAGTATCAACACAAGACAGAACACGAAGCAATGGGTATAAATTGGATAAGTTTAGATTTAGGAAAAACTTGGGTAAATACTGGTTCAGTAACAGGGTTGTTGATTTGTGGAAACAATTGCCGCGTAACATTGTGGAGGTGGGGTCCCTCGATTGTTTCAAGCGCAGGTTGGACAAGTATATGAGTGGGATTGGGTGGTTATAAATAGGAGCTGCCTCGTATGGGCCAATAGGCCTTCTGCAGTTGCCTTTGTTCTTATGTTCTTATGTTCTTAATGTTTCTCATTGCAGAACAAATATGTTCCATAGCTTCCAGTACCCTTTGGTGTCACGTTCTTGGGTGACACAGTAACTATAGGCTTGGAGGGTCCCACTGCATATACGCCCACACTGCTACTGTTCCACTTTGGTGTTGAATTATATTGTCTAGATTGATTTGGAGTACCTTTGGTACTCTGTGGTTTACTATTATTGGTTTCTGAGGGTTTACTTGGTGGTTTTAATTTGTCATGTGTTCGTAATTGATGAACTACTGACTTTAAACCCTCAGATATTTCATTCATGGATAAGATGCTTTTATTGTAATGAGCACTCATTTGTCTCTATATATCCCTAGGTATTTTCTCCTGGACAATTATTTTCAAGACCCACTCAGCCCCGTTTGTATCTGCTGTCAGGCTGAGGGCATTGATCAATGATTCTACCTCCAGCTTGAAGACTTGGAGTGAATCAGCTGAAGTCTCCGGTTGGGGTAAATGCAACAGCTCATGAACTAAATGTGATGTTCTTACTTCTGGATCAGCATAATTATCCTTGAGGAGTTTTACTGCCAGATCATAGCCGTCATTAGTTAATCTCAGATGGGATACTACTGTTTTAGCCTCA
This sequence comes from Procambarus clarkii, assembly GCF_040958095.1. Taxonomy (NCBI): domain Eukaryota; kingdom Metazoa; phylum Arthropoda; class Malacostraca; order Decapoda; family Cambaridae; genus Procambarus; species Procambarus clarkii. Next base: position 28,662,053 of record NC_091223.1, read on the forward strand.
CCTGATAATTGGCCTTGCAAATAAGAGAATTTACTACTCTTTGGTAAAGATTGTTTTGAGTCTACAAGGTCAACGAATTTGTTCCAAAATTCATCCCAATCTTCCTCATCTTTTCCTGAGAAAGTGGGTAAATTAATTGGAGGGAGTCGAGCTTCTGCTTGACTCGTATTAGATGCAACTGTTGTTGTTGTTGCTGTTGTTGTTGCCTTGTTCTGGGCAATTAATTTGACATAAGGCTGTAACGTGGCCTGAGTGTGATCTTCATAATTCGCTAGATCAACCATAATGTCGTCTATTTCTGTTTCTGATAAATTGGTGTTGGCAAGTTCAGCCACATATGTTGCTATTTGGCATTTGATTTGCTCAAATTTACCTGCAGCTGCTTGATAATAGCTTTCCAGGTCAGCATAATCAACTGGTGATTGTTGTGACAAATCTTCACATTTCTTGATCTGTCTTGTTAAGTGGCCTTTAAGACCTGCAAGGGTTCTTCTCATTCTCCCTGCATTATCCACACTGGCTAGTTGGTGAAGCCTTGTGGGGCTTGTACTTGGGTCGCTCATAATACTGAACAAGTACTGATGGTAGCCTAAGGTAAAATTTCTGCACTCGCTAGGCTGTAATCCTACCTCTACTAGAGGTTAGCACCTAAATTAATACACATTATATATATATACAATCATACACACTAATGATTTGAGTGATAAACCAGTGTCATGGAAGTACCTTTAGGTTAGCTCTTCTATATTACCCTAGGATGGTATAGACACTAATTAATCACTCAAAGGTGTAATAATCATAAGTAAATTATTATATATACACAACTCAACTCGAGTTGATAAAAATTACACCCAAAATAGGGTTTGCACCATTCATTAATGGTGCTAGGTTGTTTAATATAGTACCACTAGACTATGGTAATAATGGGACTAGTATGAACAATAAATAGTTCAACTAGTAAATGGTAATATCCTACCCTGTTGTGGGTTGGCAATTAGTAAATATTATATTGTGAACACTAGGCAATATATTAAATAATTCTCTATTTTGGAGAAATAATATACACAATTATTGATAATAGCCTCTATGAAACTTCTAATATTATCAAGAAGTATTAAATATTATTAGTGACCTCGCGAAATAAACTCCACAAAATTCGTAGATAATCTCTCGCGAAATTTAACACCACGAAATCCGTGAACAATCTCGCGAAGACACAGCCACTAATTTGGCTGGCTTCAATATTAGCGCTGTCATTTCACGGAATAACACACCACCAAATTTGTGGGTGACCATATGAAACCGCTGATGAGGCTGAAATGAACTGAGGGGGGCTCCTGAGCCAACCTGTCCTCTTAAAAAGAACGTCGCTTTTGGCCGTTTGCCCGTATGGCCGAATTTGGACGTAATTTGAAAATGAAAAACAAATTAAAATAAATTTGGGATTTTTGTTTTCAACAACAGTAAGTTAAGGGTCCTCTGATAGGTTAGGTGGGCAGGAAATTCTCATAAAGTTTCAAAACGTTATGAAAAACGTTAATTTAAAGAGTCCTCTTATAACCTCTGCGCGTACGCCGGACGACTCAAATAGAAAACGGAACAGTACGTCACTTTTGTGAGTCGATTTCATTTCAAATTACGTCCAAATTTAGCCATATCGCGCATACGAGCCAAAAGTGACATTATTTTTAAGAGGACGGGTTGCCTGAGCTCGCACGAGGCAACGCCGCCGTCTTTGACTGCTGGCTTTGTATAAATCACACTGCACTAGTATATTTAATGAATCCACTGGTTAACTGGTTCATCCGGTACTAAGATGACCAAATAATCTGTCATCCGACTCGCAGATGACCAATAATGTGGGTTCATAGGACCAATAATCTGTCATCCGGTTCGAAGATGACCAATTAATGTGGGAACCGACCTGTGAGATTTATATTTATTTAATTTATATGAATTTATATAGAATTTATATTTACGTTAATTTATATATTTTGATAGCAATTGGTATGATGATAAGTGGACTTTATTTCTGCAATAATCTCACAAATCGATCCTCTACACATTAGGGGGGTTTATATTAAATATATATATATATATGCAGCCAATCAAACTACAGTATTAACTACACATTAGTGTACATTGAAGAGGTTCCTTATCTTATTGTACAGCAGGCCTTAGTCCACCAGGTATAACCAGGATGTAGACACCAAATTATCCTCTTTGAGGTAGCTTCCATCACCCAGTAACTGGTACACAAAGCATGCTTCCTCGTCTTGACCTGTCAAAAGGGCGCTAGCTATGAAGCCAGAATCCTAATATATGACAGCTATATCAGAGAAAACACTGTACAAGGAACCATAAAGACCTAGGCTTAATTACCTTGTTTGAGTCGATCATTTGTGATCTAACCGGCCCACCCTATATCTACTGACATTAATGGCCATAAATGAAAGATAAACGGGTTTCGGAAAGACACTTCTCTTGAGATTGATGACAGCGTGTTGATGATGGCAGATCACTACTCTGATCTTCCATAACACTTCGTCCAAGAGAATTTATAGGAGCCGTAATTCGCTCCACGACTCTGTGGTCTTAAACAATAACAATGGCTGACCACTCCCCCCTCACTGACGCTACTGGCCTACATTGTCCAGATGTCAGTAAGTGATAGAAGGGTCACATTTACTCTATTTTAATACTGATAATTAAGTTAATTTATATGAGATGTTTTTATGATGGTAAAGTCCAAAGACTAATGTATTTAAGAATAATTCCCACCATAATAGGTGGTGAATTTATAATAGTATGTGGTAATGATATCCCATTTTCTATAGATGGAAATTCCACTACAAGTTGCATTTTCTATGGGTTAACTTGTTTATACAACACAGCAATATTATCTGCCTGTATGATATTATTAAATGGTGTCGGATTTTCCGACAGGTACTAGTAACAACAGTAGTAGTACTAGTGATGGTACTAGGAACAACAGGAGTAGTACTAGTAACAACAGTCTTAGTACTAGTGACGGTACTAGTAACAACAGGAGTAGTAATACCAACAACAGTAGTAGTACTAGTGACGGTACTAGTAACAACAGAAGTAGTACTAGTAACAACAGTAGTAGTACTAGTGACGGTACTAGTAACAACAGGAGTAGTACTAGTAACAACAGTAGTAGTACTAGTGACGGTACAAGTAACAACAGGAATAGTACTACCAACAACAGTAGTAGTACTAGTGACGGTACAAGTAACAACAGGAGTAGTACTACCAACAACAGTAGTAGTACTAGTGACAGTACTAGTAACAACAGTAGTAGTACTAGTGACGGTACTAGTAACAACAGTAGTAGTACTAGTGACGGTACTAGTAACAACAGTAGTAGTACTAGTGACGGTACTAGTAACAACAGTAGTAGTACTAGTGACGGTACTAGTAACAACAGTAGTAGTACTAGTGACGGTACTAGTAACAACAGTAGTAGTACTAGTGACGGTACTAGTAACAACAGTAGTAGTACTAGTGACGGTACTAGTAACAACAGTAGTAGTACTAGTGACGGTACTAGTAACAACAGTAGTAGTACTAGTGACGGTACTAGTGTCTAGTGTGGCCGTGACTCGACAGTACTGTGTGGGTGATCCATCCCTGTAGTAGAGACTTAAAGTCTCAGGACTAAAATATTAATATGGAACTTTTTTATAATACATTTTCTGTGGATTTTTCGCATAAAAATGATCCGTGTTTTGTGGTCGTCAATTATATATATATATATATATATATATATATATATATATATATATATATATATATATATATATATATATATATATATATATATATATATATATATATATATATATACAGAGAAAGGTTATATATTATCCTTAAACTGACAATTTTTCCTGAACTTATGTTGTCACCATTGATGTTGTTACCTCCACCTCCGTTGTCACCTTTGATGTTGTTACCTCCACCTCCGTTGTCACCTTTGATGTTGTAACCCCCGCCTCTGTTGTCACCGTTGATGTTGTAACCCTGGCCTCTGTTGTCACCGTTGATGTTGTAACCCTGGCTTCTGTTGTCACCGTTGATGTTGTATTCCTGACCTCTGTTCTCACTGAGATGTAACTCTGGCCTCTGTTGTTACCGGTGATGTTGTAATGCTGGCCTCTGTTGTCACCGTTGATGTAACCCTGGCCATTGTTGTCACCGTTGATGTTGCAACGCTGGCCTCTGTTGTCCATGTTGATGTTTTAACCCTGGCCTCCGTTGTCACGGTTGATGTTGTATCCCTGGCCTCTGTTGTCACCGTTGATGTTGTAAACCCCGCCTCTGTTGTCATCGTTGATGTTGTAACCCTAACCTCTGTTGTCACCGTTGATGTTGTAACCCTGGCCTCTGTTGTCACCGTTGATGTTGTAACCCTCGCCACTGTTGTTACCGTTGATGTTGTAACCCTGGCCTCTGTTGTCACCGTTGATGTTGTAACCCCCGCCTCTGTTGTCACCGTTGATGTTGTAACCCTCACCACTGTTGTCACCGTTGGTGTTGTAACCCTCGCCACTGTTGTCACCGTTGGTGTTGTAACCCTGGACTCTGTTGTCACCGTTGGTGTTGTAACCCTGGACTTTGTTGTCACCGTCGTTGCCAGTGACCTTAGCGCACGGTTCTGTGACCCTCCACTATACCTGAGCGCCATTAGAGCGGTGTGGTTGCTCTATCCATCACGGGACGCGCCAATCACCCTCCCAGTCGCCACTGGCCGTGCCAAAAGGGTAATTAAAATCATTATTCTTTGCGGAGAACCATTAATTCTCCTTTCTTGGACCCGTGACAAGAAAATGGTCCCTCCTCTCTTATCTGGCCCTTGTGTGGTAAATGGTTTCGGGGCTTAAGGGGACGCGTTTGGGTGCGTCAGTTAGCGGGGTATTTTGGCTCGGCAAGGCTAGGCTGGGTTTGGCTTGGTTTGGTTCGGTTCGTTTAGGTTAGATTAGGTTGGGTTGGGTTTTGTTTGGTTGGATTAGGTTTGGTTCAGTACGGTTCGGTACGGTTACGTTAGGCTAGGTTTGATTACAGTAGGGTAATATATGCTGGGTTATGTTAAGTTAGGTTCGCTTAGCTTGGGTTATGCTTGGTAAGTTTATGTTATGTGAAATTAGGATAGATTAAGTTGGGTTAGGAAAGTTATATTTGATTAGGTTCGGTTAAGTTATTCTTGGTTAGGTTATTTTTGGTTTGGGTATTTTCGGTCACTTAGATTAGGTTCGGTTAGGTTAGATTGGGTTAGATTAACTTAAGCTATATCAGGTGAGGTTAAGGCTGGAAAGGTTGGGTCAAGTAAGGTTAGGTTAATTTAGACAGGTTATGTTACGTTTAGTTAGACTGAGTCAGGTTAGGATAGGTTAAGTTAGGCTAGGGCAGGTAAAGTTCATGTTAGTTACGTAGATTAGGTTGGGTTAATTTAGGGAGGTTGTGGTCAATTTAGTTAGGTTGGATTCAAGTTCATGTTCAAGTATGTTTATTAAGACAATAAAAAATACATCTCAAAGGGATAGAGTAGCTTAGGATATTTCTACCCCACCTTAAGTTGGGTTACGTTTGGATAGGCTAAGCTTGGATAGATCAGGTAAAGTTAACATTGGTTAGGTTTGATTAAGTTAGGTTTGCTTAGGTTATGATAATCTATATTTCAAATGATGCAGTGACTAGCACACTCATCTTACAAGCAAGAGAACCTCGGGTTCGAATCCTAGCCAGGATGGGGATATTATTGAACCGTTCCTTTTCCCTGTTCGCTTGTTGGCACAAAACACTAATTTGGGGATTGTAAAATAATTGTAAACTAATTGTAAAGAATATTTCCAGGAAACTGAATAATTAACAGCCCATAACCGGTTTTAGTCTTGCCAGGTGGCGATATGAACTAGAAAAGAACAGTGAAAGAACAGAACAAACAAAGAACAGAGAACAGAGAAATTCTAAAATTCTCAAAAATTGTCCCTTTGACTTCTATTCACTGAGAATGTTCTAAATTATCTTCAGGATTGAAAAGGCTTTTTTACTCTTCCATTATCCTCACTCCTGAAGACACATACCAGTGGAACAAGGAAGCACACCCACTAAATAAAGCACCTGAAGCCTGGTAGTTAAAATTCTTACTCGTGTGGGAAGAATACCCTGGGTGTGGGGCATCTGCTCCCTCTTACTGTTGTATTCATCAGTGTTGGCAGTGTAGCCATCGTGCTCATCACGATGCTCACTCAACCTCGGCTATTCCCAGCTTAGTACATGCTCCTTAATAATCGTCGGAGCTCCAGAACCATCGTCCCACAATGTTAAAAATGTTATTATCAGGAAGCCAACTTACAACTGTCCCAGCAATATAATTCCTAGAAGGTACAGGCACCGGTGATTATTGAGCCCATCGGAAGGTGCTTATAGTGACGAGGTGAACCATAGTACATAGTTAAATGTAATGGATAATTAGAAAGTATAATTTAATACTATCGAATTGGACAAAACGGAAAAGGTATTGTATTTCGGTTGCTAATGAAACCTAAATCAACCTAACCATCCTAGCCCTAATACACGGTATCTGAGGTAGTTTCAAAATTGACAGGGGCGACCCAGTTTTTGTCGCACTAAGATCTGATGTAATAGTGGTTCTTATCAGATATGTTATCTAGGAACAAGTTTGTGCATACATTACGTGTGATTATCAGTGCTTAATAGCTGATTAAATGTGATTATCAGTGATAGGCATCAATGTTTGTGGGGTGTAACCCTAATTGTGCTTAGGTAGAGTTGAGCTTCAGTTCTTGGGCCCTGCCTCTAAGCAGATGTCTGTTTTTTTGTGTGTGCGTGCGCGCATGCGTGTGTGTGAGCTCACCTAGTTGTTGTGCTTAAGTGTTGAGCTTCAGTTCTTCGGCTCCGCCTCTCAGTGGAAGAACGTTTTTTGTGTGTGCGTGCAAGCTAACCTGTTTGTACTCATCTCGGGGTTTGAGGTGTGTAACCCTAATTGTGCTTACGTGGGGTTGAGCTGCAGTTCTTGGACCCCTGTCTCTCGACTCTTTGGACCCACCTCTCAATAGTCAAACATGTTAAGGGTGTAACCTATTTGTGCTTACCTGGATTGAGGCATCGGTGTTTGAGGGGTGTAACCCCTCAAACTTGACCATCACTCAAGTGACGGTCACCTGACCATCACGACCGGATAGTCAAGTGGATTAAGGCTTCCTGTACATACCAGCTGCGTTGCTCCTGGTAGTATGGGTTCGAGTCACTTCTGGGGTGGGAGTTTTCAGTTGCATATAGTCCTGGGGACCATTCAGGCTTGTTCGCATTTGTGTTCCTCACGTGTGCCCCAAAGAATGAGGTGATTTGATAAAATGCTATGCCCACGATTACCATCCGAGTGCCGGCGGGGAAGTGGTTCAAATAGCTTCGGCTATCACTTTCTTATGTCCGGTCGTGATGGTTAAGTGGATTAAGGCTTCCTGTACATACCAGTTGCGTTGCTCCTGGCAGTATGGGTTCGAGTCACTTCTGGGGTGTGAGTTGCATATAGTCCTGGGGACCATTTAGGCTTGTTCGCATATATATATATATATATATATATATATATATATATATATATATATATATATAACTGAAAACTCACACTTAGCAGCGAACTTTCCAGCATAGAACTACCCTGTAGAATCACAACTCTACAAACAGACCCAGTAAAATTAGCTGAAAAGAGAGAGATTTACATTATAAATATAGGATGGTAACATTTCTCTCCTTTATAAAATTAGTTGATGACCATTACTCATACAAACAATTTAAAGAAACAGTACTCACCAGGGGCCTCAAGGGTGACCACCTGTGGACGGGCATCGTGTTGCTGTTGTGGGTTGCCCAAATTCTCAAACAGCAGTCTTCTGTATGGCGAAGGCTCTTGTCACGTCTCGGGATTTTATATACCAGAGGACCCCGCGCATCCCCCCCCCCCCCTTATTATTATGGGAGGAGAAGCAAGTAACCCCACATTCCTCACCCTCTTTACACTTTCTACGTCTCCACTGTACTTATTATATGCTAGGTATATATCTTATTTCATATAAATAAGAATTATACATCAACATGTGGTTGTGTCTCACACAAGAATCGTTTGCACTATTGATAAGACCCAATAGCTAGACCTCTGTGAAACGTTCTCTCACAAGGCTGCTTCATTGGTAAATAATGTCTGGCATATGATAGAACACGTTTATCATTTAAGTCTGAAAGTACTATAGAAAATATATTTTTCAAATATAGCAAGGTTGAATTTAATCCCAGGTGGTTAACTTTATGTTCAAACATGATGCAATATAATCCATAAGTGAGACAAAAATCACTCTGGATTATATACAGTGATGTATGCCCTTCTCTAACATTATGTTTTTCAATAAATTTTATAAAATAAGGACTATAAAATTCTGGACATTGAGCAAAACTGTCAAAAAGAATAAATGACGAGTGTGAATATCTAAGTACATTCACACCCAGTGCCCCAAATATATATTTTGCTGTCACTAGGTAAAATATTAGCTATAAAGACAATCGGTTTCATATTTGTTTGTTTTAAAATATCTATCTGCATAATCTCTTCGGCATTATAACATCCCAGATAAAACACTTGTTATCCAAGTTTGTGTTGTAAATTTAAATTAATGTCTTAACAATTAATTATTTTGTTGTTTTAAGCACGCACATAAAAAAAAACAGTTTTTTGGTGGTCAATTGATAAAATCCTGGTCGTTTCGAAACATGAGCATCTCTTGTTTCTAATGCAGTTTGGCTAAATACAAATACGGATCTTTCTCTATTAAAAGGTTTGTTTTTAAAAATGGAATCATTCTCCAGTCCTATCGCTCGCATTGTTTCATAATACATTCACGAATAATGATGTTGAAATTCACTCGAAATACTATATACGGCGATATTATTTACATAAATATCTATATTACTTTTCTTATCATTTTTGAAATACAAACCATTTTCGGCATATTCACCGACATAAGCGCTCATTGGGACTACAACCATATATAATTTATGATATACGACGTGAGACCAGGGCTGATCAATCAAGAGACTCGTCTGAATCGCTGCTAGGACATAGTTTTAAGATAGTGTTTTGTTGTAATGATATGTTACACATTTTGCTGAAGCTGCCAAAGAGTTATTCAAAGCAAGATAGGCAGATGGGTAAGGAAAAACACGGGTCACCCAAAATTTCGCATAATCCAAATGGACTCTAAATTCAGAGGCATCTGCAGTGCTCGAATTTAGAATCTAAGCTTGGGGGGAAATTTCGGATTCTTAGATGTAAATCAATATTATCTAAGACATACTGATTCAGGGTAGAAATATCCAGGGCTAAGGGAAAACACATTGATAGCCCATTAGTTTTAGAGTCGTTAATAAAATCTTTCTCTTTCTCATTCGCATTAGTATAATAGGTGTCAGTAAATTTATTAACGATGCCACTTCCCTTCCTATCACTGCAAAAGGCACGAATTCGACCCAGCATTGCCTTCTTTGAGGTTCGCATGCACGTAATTACTTTTATAAAAGACCAGTAATTGAAATTAAAATTAGATTCAATCACTTGTTCACTTAAAAAGACTTGCACTCTTTTAAATACTGTATATGACAACCCATTAATAAATTCCACATTATCTTCAGCTGCTAGTTTAGTGGACCCATCCTCTTTAGTTAAAGATACTTTAAAATCTAAAACAATATTCGATAAGTTTATAAATGCCCCTTGAGCACATGGGACGCGAAATTCCAAGTAATTGTCCCTTAAATGCTGATTTAGAGGAAGGTTAACAGGTAAGATGTCAATTTGGTTAACTTATAGAGAATATGTCATTCTTATAGCTGATACACGACTTTGGTTGTGCACCTCTGTAATTGGCATTTTTATCTGAAGATTTCCTAGATTGCTGTAGCTTAATGACTCTCTTTTTGTTAACCCTACCTCCCGTTATTATCTCCTTGGCAACCCCCTTAAGGGCTACTGCACTATGAGTCTGAACAGAGGTCTTTACATCTCGTCTCCCACTTGATAAATCATCCAGTACATTTTTTCCAAAATCAATTGCGCTCGGGGCAATACTGCGCATTAGAAATGGTATTGCCCTGCGCGCCATCCCAGCCAGTGCACTTAGAAATTCCCCCCCTCTATGATGATAAGGTGCCTGGAACACACGTGTCATCCAAACCCCATCCATGTTTCCCGGGGTGGACTCCAAATAAGTCCAGAAATTTTTTCTGAGTCAGTGGATGAAAAGGTATTCTCATGGAGGAGGTAGCTTATTTAATAACTAACATATGACAGAAGCGAGTCTATTTATTATAATTTGGGACGTATGTGTAAAATGGCTTTGACTGAGTGCCCACCCTCAAAACTAACCAACCGACCAAATTGACCAGTGATCTTAATACTGATTTTATCTAAAATGTTGGTATTGAGAGATTTATACATAAGAGGCAGGGCACCTTTGGCACAAGAATCTTGAAAGCTGAAAGCATCTAATATATTGACAGATTGACTGTTAAAGATTTGTGGTTCAATGACATTACAGTACACCATAAAATAATCGCATCTCCCATCAGTGTCTGATGGATACAAAGCAATTTGTTTTGATACAGTCTCAGTATTTACTATTTACGAGATTGATAAAGAGCATATTTTTGGTCAAAATAAAAAACCAAGCACTCTTTCCATTCTGTCTTTAAAGTGAACTCTAAGCGACGATAAGATTTGCTAAGTGTTCACAGGGGACGCAATTTTTAATTATAGAGGATAACAGTACTCTTTCCAATGTTGAGTCATAAGAGAGAATAGTATCCACATCTGAAAAATATTTATTAATATCATCTTCAAAACCTAACTGCATATCTGTTTTCATTTGACAGTTAAGTCCTTCTTCTTCTTCTTCTTGAGAATAGGTGCAGTTTGCATGAAGGGTTTACCCTCCCGATGACTGCACCAGGACAGATGTAGGGAGAAGCGTTGATGTTGAGGAGGAGAAGAAAGTCAAAAGTGTTAGATGTGTCGGGCCGTAGAGAGAGGAGTGGCGACAAAAACAGAGCCGGACACTAGAGGGAGAGTTGCCGCACCGTAGGGCGGAGTGTCGAGTTCACGGTGGCAGCTGATCCACGCACGGCGGAGCGGTGTGCGCAAGACGTTAACTAATATTTCTCCAGAAACTTGTGTAATGGAAAGCGCAAGCAGTACGCATCCCAAATCACCCACGTGTCAGGGGACACCCGGCTACCAGGCGGTGCCCTCGGCTGAGACATCCTATCCGGCACCCTATAAACAAACTCCTTCACCCGCGACACCCAGACAGTGGATGAGCACCACGGGATCGGAAGCACTCGAGCATTCCGATAAGGGCCCAACACCAGACCCTCAGAGGGCACGACCCCAGCAGTCGGAACTAGGCTTCCCCCAGACCAGGGCAACGAAGGAGGGGGAACCGCAGGGGATGCAGGTGCAGCATCGACCTCATCACAGAGCACAGGAGCCAAGGCCTCCTGGCGCACATCTTTCCGCAACACCACGACGCGGTCCCGATCATCAAGGGCAACCCCCCCCCCCCCACTATGGGGATCCAACAGCAGGAGACGCAGGAGGGTGGGGGGCACAGGCAGCAACTTCGGAGCCCCGCACAGCACCAACATCCACAGCTAGGGACGCCAGAGAACCATACTCCCTCACCTGCTCCCAAGGCACACCACGAAGGGGAGACACACTCCGAGCCCACCGCGAATGCTTTGAGACACGCCGTATCACACCACCCCCAGTAGGCCCTTCCGCAGGCACGGCGACCATCTTCACATCCACACAGGCCACACCCGCACCGTCCGAAGAGTCCACAGAGGCCACATCGTCCGCACTATCCACTTCATCCAGGGAAACAGCTCTCAGAACACCGATGCGCACGCTTCTGCAAAGGGATGGAAAGAGCAGAACTACAGTCGCCAACACACACAGGCATGGCAGGCACCTCCCCCTGACGAAGCCCCCCTCAAAAACAGCAGAACCCGCGTCCCCGGGAGCCGGTACCACATCCACAGGCAGGGGTGGGATATGAACCTCCACCGGGGCATCCCGCACTACACGCAGTGCAGGCGACGGCCTGACACCCACACACACACCGGTTCAACAACCCCAGGGGCCACAGCAGGTACCAGACGTGTCGCACAGGCTGTAGAACTCTCCTCAACAGGCGGAGCAGCAGACAGGCAATCAACCGCCTCAGGCACAGTCCTCAAAACCGTCCAAACGCAACAGGGGCGGAAAATCCTCCGTACGAAAAACATGCCCCTACCAGTCGCTCCCACGTCGCATGCTGCAGTCAGATGACCCTCGTAACCACACCGATAACAGGTGCGCGGTTGACTCCAATACAGGCAGCGGAGCGTGTAACCCAACACGGACATCAACGATGGTGCACTACATCGTCAGGGTGCGAGAGCCGTCAAGCATACCAACACAGTGCCCGGCAAGGACCTTGTTCCAACGAATACTTAACACTGTCCCAAATCGATCAAAATAGGAGGTTAAAAAGTCGTCCAAAAAATTTGAAGGGGGCACCATGCACCGTCACAGACGTCAAGGTGACACTAAGATTCACTACCTTAACAGAACCAGCAGTATCTGGCATAGGGTAAACATGCCCCTCACACTGCTCGAAAAATGCCTGGAAGGCAGCCTGGAGGTGGAACTTTACCACAGAATGGTTGCCCTGAAGCAGCTGGATGCCCACCAGGTCCGACAGCTGCACATGTAGCACATCCACCAGGGTGACACCAACCAACGGATGGTCCACCGACACCATAAATGCCAGACCAGCCGAAAATGTCCTCTTCACTGGAGGGCGAAAAGTCCCCATGGCTAAGTCAAACGTCACCCTGTCAGTGACAAGCCACCACCCACAGTTAAATTCAGACACCATATTCCTTACATCTCGTGAAAGTATATCTTGCTTGGGCATAAACGTGTATATTATATGTTCAATTTCAGATTTATCAATTGCATCATAAAAGTCAACTGATGAGCGTACATCATCTTTTATAAGTGCATTAATTTTCCTCGGTACTAACATATTTAAAGGCAGCATTTCATATATGATAGCTACATTTAAGTGTCACGGTGGGATGTTATTCTGAAATGCAGAGGCTGTTTTGTGATAAATGTCAGTATTTTCTAGACTGGTAAGATGTATAAAGTACTCAACTGCCATTGTGGTGGGGATGAAACTAACTTCAATGATAACATGTCATTGTTATATATATACTCTCGTGTGTGTGTGTGGGTATGTGTGTGTGTGTGTGTTTACTCCCCTAATTGTGCTTGCGGGGGTTGAGCTCTGGCTCTCTGGTCCTGCCTCTCAACCGTCAATCCACAGGTGAGTGTGTGAGTGTATAGAGGCATAATATAAATACTTTAAGGTATCGTAGAGTCTTTATTAATACAAAGTTTATATTAGTACATATAACTATTTGCGGTTCTTGATTGCGGGAGTTGAAATGAAGAGGTCGGCATCCTGTGAAGACTCCTCTTGAGTTTTGTGTTTTCCGTTAGTGTTTTTTTTTTTGCAGAGGAAGGTTTGACTTTTTCTAATGCTGAAGTCAGTGATGGATCTTCTCCTGTGATGGTTCCGTCGTCGAAGGAAAAGGTAGTGGAGTTGTCTGGACTGGAAGGATCTTTACTGGGAATAGGCACAGCTGGTCCACTTCCCCCCAGCGATTGAGGGACGAACGATGATCAGGTCGCAGTTGCGACTCCTGAGCGCCCTCTGCAAATTCACCATCATTTCCTCGAAAGTAGACATCCAGTCATTTATTGAATCACGAGATGCACCAATGCCGTAAGGGAGGACTATTCGATTACAGTCCTCGAAATTCACCACCAGCCTCCCTAAGTAGTTAGTTGGCCTTGAGCCAGAATTTTCGATTCTGGGCCGTGTCAAGACAGAGACCCTGTGTGTAATGTCTATCACTACTGCGAACCATTTGTTCCCTTTCTATGAGATTACTCTCAATCGGGGGCCCCTTGCCGAACGTCGAGATGAGCGCAGCAGTACCAGGGAAGCGACCTTCATTTAGGTCTGAGTGTATATGATTCGTTGGAGGTGGGGCTGGTCTCATCACAACGTCACCGGGGGAGTCCCGAGACGATATGACGGCCCTATTCACATAGGAAAGAGGCGTCCGTTCAATTGCTGCGTAGGGGTAGGCGTGCCAGAGCGATGAGGAGAGTCCATAGGGACTAACTATAGTGGCTGGGAGTTCGTACGTGAGGACGTCATTACGTCATTACCGCGCAGGAGTTCGACGTCGAGGAAGTCCCCCCTCGATTAGCTGCAATTTGGAAGAAACTGACATGATGGATGGGGGTAGAGAGAACTGTCCACACTTGTTCGAATGTTAACACCACAGCGTGAGCCAGGGCTTAGGTATACGACGGGTCACAGTAGGGAATATGTGGGGATGGTGTGAGGGGGAGAGAGAAGGGGGAAAGTTCAAGGCCCCTCCTCCTCCACAGGTGTAGAGAAACTTTCATATAAGCCTCGGGACACTTCAAACGATGTGATCAAATCACGGCACCTGAAGGTTAATTGTTCCACTCTTCGTATTTCAGCCAAAATTTCTTCTTGAGAATAAGAAGCATATTTTTAACTGCCCTCGTTAAAGGAATTACAAAATCGTTCTTCTGGTGCACTCATCATATATCGGTCATAGGCTTTCCACAGCGCCGAAATTACACTACACTTATGACTCGCATCAGAGTGATAACTTTCTGTGGTCACGAGTCTCTGCAATAATAATAATCTTTTTCTTTTCTTCCACAGCGGCCAAATGCGATGTTTCCTCCACGATAATTCTTCAGTAACTAATTTGATATCACTTCTATAGGTGTTTAATATGCCTCCCAGACTAGTCTGTACACAACAGCGCACCCTTCGAGCTGATACCTCGCGCGATAATTTCGTATGAAGATCGGCTCCATTCGGACGAATTTCAATAATGTTCATACATCTGACAACTTACTTTTTCTGGAGAGTGCCTTAGAATACTTCAATTTTTTAATTATATCCAAAATATTTAAATTCTGTATGGGGCTTAATAAATTTCCCCTCGAATCCCAGACAATATCAGAATTTTCTCTGAACAGTTGAATTAAAGACTTAACGTAAGGAACGTCGTCTATCTTGAAACGAACGTTAATTAAATCATCTAGACCGCCCTGCTGCTTCTGTTCTTCTCCTTCTTGTTGCCGGTCATGAATACCCGCATTTCAGCTGGTAATGGCTCTTTATTATTATTTGTTTTGTTTCAATTGGCGCAGCGAGGTGGAGTGTCACTGAAGGGTGCTTTTTGCAGGTGGGAGGGGCGTGGGCAGCCTGTAAGGGACGGATATGGGCCTGTAAGGGACGGATATGGGCCTGTAAGGGACGGATATGGGCCTGTAAGGGACGGATATGGGCCAGTAAGGGACGGATATGGGCCTGTAAGGGACGGATATGGGCCTGTAAGGGACGGATATGGGCCTGTAAGGGACGGATATACTCTTACTTACCCTTACTGCTATTTCCACTTTCACTAGGATAAGTGTTGTTGTTGCTCTCAGTGGACGGCTGTAGGGTTAAACCTCCGGCTCTATTGTCTTCGTTAATTGGTGAGGTCAGGTTCCTGGTAGCCTCAACAGCTGCAGTTTTGTTTGCTTTAAAAAGATACTTTTCAGCAGCTGCGAGTGGAATGACACAAAATTATCGCACCATAAACCTTATTTTATTAGAGATGTAATTAATGACACAGCAAGAAGGAGTAAGGCTGCTAGTATTGCCCCGCCCCTGCGAGAAGTTAGTATAGATTTCTTTTTGTGTAATGGAGTCCTCTTGCGAGCTACAGAACGTATGTTGTTTTTATATTTCTGCAGATTATTAATGATATGAGACTGAAATGGAATGTTTGGTTTAAGAAAATTAACAAATATTTCAGAAATACTTTCTAGCTCTTGTCGTTTCAAGGTTTTATTAAATTTATTGCGTTTTCAAAGAACTAAGGGGCTTCATACCCTCAAAGTTCGAAGAAACATTCCTGAAAATACTGCCTATTTAACTTTACTATAATGATTCGAATAATAATGAACAAACGACCCCACGTTGACAGGTTTCCTATATACATTGAATTTTAACCTTCTATTGACTATGAATCATAATGTCCAAAAACGGAAGAGTTCCATTCTCCTCATTCTCACATGTAAATTTTATTGAAGGTACCAAAGAATTAAGTTCATTAAAAAAATATTTGGTCCTGGTCACTCGGCCACAAGCACAAAATATCATCGACATACCTAAACCAAACAACATTAGAGGGGATACACACAGAAATCACAATAGCGTGATGTATCAAATGAACAAATCCACAAGGACCATGACGAGGATTCGAACCTACGTCTGAGAGCATCTCAGACGCTGCCTTAATAAACTGAGCTACGACATGGATAAGAATCGCAACCAGAAATTCTACTGAATTTTCTTGGATCCTGCAGCCTCTCCGAGACACATTCAGTAGAATTTCTGGTTGCAATTCTTATCCATGTCGAAGCTCAGTCGATTAAGGCAGCGTCTGGGATGCTCTCAGACGTAGGTTCGAATCCTCGTCATGGTCCTTGTGGATTTGTTCATTAGAGTGGATAGTTCTGAATAAGAGTTTTGTTTCGAAGAACTCCATGTACAAATTGCTCAAAACTGGGGAAAGGGGAAGGCCCATTGCCATTCCAAATGTTTGCTTGAAACTGAGTTTCCATTGAAACTGAAATAATTGTCTTTTATACATAATTTGATAAGTTCCAACACACTATTGGTCTGCAAGCTGATCTGCTAATAACATCTTCTGATCGGTAAGAACATCTTCTGATCGCTAATAACATCTTCTGATCGGTAAGAACATCTTCTGATCGCTAATAATATCTTCTGATCGTTAAGAACATCTTCTGATCGGTAAGAACATCTGATCGGTAAGAACATCTGATCGCTAATAACATTTTCTGATCGGTAAGAACATCTTCTGATCGCTAATAATATCTTCTGATCGCTAATAACATCTTCTGATCGGTAAGAACATCTTCTGATCGCTAATAACATCTTCTGATCGCTAGTAACATCTTCTGATCGCTAATAACATCTTCTGGTTGCTATGAACATCTTCTGATCGCTAAGAACATCCTCTGATCACTGAAAACATCTTCTGATCGCTAAGAACATATTCTGGTTGCTAATAACATTCTGATGGCAAGTAACATCTTCTGATCGCAAATTACATTTTCTGATCGCAAATAATATCTTCACATCGCAAATAACATCTTCTGATCGCTAATAACATCTTCTGATCGCAAATAACATTTTCTGATCGCAAATAATATCTTCACATCGCAGAAAACATCTTCACATCGCTAATAACATCTTCTGATCGCAAATTACATTTTCTGATCGCAAATAATATCTTCACATCGCTAATAACAACTTCTGATCGCTAATAACATCTTCTGATCGCTAATAACAACTTCTGATCTCTAATAACATCTTCATGCACAACATCAACATTGCTTACTCCCAGTCTGAAGTCTTACTGGTGGTGATGACGTCACTCATTATTTGAACGAATACAGTAGAGAATGTCTTATATAATAATATTTGAATGTAATATTCTCTTTCAAAAACTATTATATATTTCCATAAATAATTTTTGTTTTTACGTTTTTTCCGCAGACTTAGTACACAGCCTTGGTTCACTCTGAAATGAAGCAGGAGTTGGTCCTATTAGGTTTAGTCTTACAGAATATTCTCCATTGTCAGTGGCATCACATTATGGTGATAAAATGATGGTGCCTATAGCGTGCACGGTGCTTCTGGGAACACAAGCGTATAGGTTTGAATCCTCATCACGGCTCCTGTCAATTTTCTCATTCTCAATTGTTTCAAATCAACTGAAGAGATGGACTTGACGGTTTTAATCAGGAAGCGAAAATGGATACTTCCAAACTTGGCGCCCTGCTATAATTATTCAGACTAAGACAGGAGACTTGCCGTCCATCAGACAGAGCCGTCGAGGATGGCATAGGCTCCTCATTACGGCAAGAGACAGAATATGTTTGCCATTACCGTACTGACCTTGCTGGTGGCGCCCCTGGCGGAGGTGTTCCAACAATGTGGATTATTTTGTCCTAAAATAGAAGAGCTTTCTCCGCCAGAGGTCTTCCCGCGGCATGTTCTTTACGCTACTTTCATCTCCACACACAACTTGTCATCTCATATAATTTAATTATATTTTCACATCTAAATCTAGTATTTTGATAGGGGGGGGGGGGGTTGGAGGAAGGGGCTGACGTATTTCCTTTTCTTCATAAAGTATGGTAAACAAGCGGAGAAGAGGAGGAGTTATGTTACAGCCAGTAGCAGCATCATCAACGTGGACTGATCTACAATACTTTATATTGTCTCTCTTCTGCTCTTGTTTGGCCCAACCACTTGGGCTGGACGGTAGAGCGGCGGTGTTCCTTCATGCAGGTCGGCGTTCAGTCCCGGACCGTCCAAATTGTTGGGTACCATTCCTTGCCCCCTTTCCCATCTAAATTTTTTCCCATGTCCCATCCCAAATCCTTATCCGGACCCCTTCCAAGGGCTATATAGTAGTAATTGCTTGGCGCATAGTAGATCCCTTCCCTTAACACTGTTCCAACTGTCCTGCCTTTACTACTCTCCCTTACAGCATTCTACCCTCCCTATCACAAATCTACCCACACATCCGCTAATCTACTCTCCCCTCCCCTGATCTACGCATCATTACATTAATCAACCCTCCAAATAATCATATCACCTATCTATTCTTTTCCAGACTATCCCCTCCATGGAGACCTTGCCCATTCCACCCTTCCTGTAGTACATTAGACCTTTTGTCTCTTGATGTAAGGACCATTGTGGAAAGTATCCTCCTCCTGGGCCTCGCTATCCTGCTTTATCACAGGGGTGATGATATCACTCTCTCCTAATGGTTCACAGTTCAGGCTGAGGGAGAGTTGGTGGTGATGGTGGTGCTTGTAGTGGTGGTGGTGGTGGTGGTAGTAGTGGTAGTAGTGGTAGTGGTGGTGGTGGTGGTGGTAGTGTTGGTGGCGAGGGAGACTTGGTGGTGGTGGTGAGGGAGAGTTGGTGGTGGTAGTGGTGGTGTTGGTGAAGGTAGTGGTGGTGCTGGTGGAGGTAGTGGTAGTGGTGGTGGTGAGGGAGAGTTGGTGGTGGTTGTGGTGGTGGTGGCGAGGGAGAGTTGGTAGTGATACCTGCTTGATGAGGTTCTTGGAGTTCTTCTACTTCCCAAGCCCGGCCCGAGGCTAGGCTTGACTTGTGAGAGTTTGGTCCACCAGGCTGTTGCTTGAAGCGGCCCGCAGGCTTACATACCCACCACAGCCCGGTTGGTCCGGCACTCCTTGAAGAAAACAATCTAGTTTCCTCTTGAAGATGTCCACGGTTGTTCCGGCAATATTTCTAATGCTCTCTGGTAGGACGTTGAACAACCGCGACCTCTGATGTTTATACAGTGTTCTCTGTATTTGGCATCTCTCTCGTCTCCTTTCTAGTTAGTACATTTGGAGAGCTTTGAGACGATCCCAATAATTTAGGTGCTTTATCGCGTCAATGCGTGCCGTGTATGTTCTCTGTATTCCCTCTATTTCAGCAATCTCTCCTGCTCTGAAAGGGGAAGTGAGTACTGAGCAGTACTCAAGACGGGACAACACAAGTGATTTGAAGAGTACAACCATTGTGATGGGATCTCTGGACTTGAAGGTTCTCGTAATCTATTCCTATCATTTTTCTGGCTGACGCAATACTTACTTGGTTATCATCCCTAAACGTTAGGTCGTCGGACATCATTATTCCCAGATCCTTGACATACTGTTTTCCTACAATGGGCAGATTTGAATGTGTTTTGTATCCTGTATTTTCTTTCAGAACCTCATTTTTGCCGTATCTGAGTAACTGGAATTTATCAGTTAAACATCACGTTATTTTCTGCTGCCCAATCGAAAACATTGTTAATATCTGTTTGTAGATTTTCAATGTCTTCAGCAGAGGAAATTTTCATGCTGATTTTTATGTCATCTGCAAAGAATGACACGAAGCTGTAACTGGTATTTTTGTTTATATCTGATATGAGAATAAGGACCAGCAGTGGTGCAAGGACTGTACCTTGAGGTACAGAGCTTTTACATGCGCTCGGACTCGATTTTACTTGATTAACTGTTACTCTTTGTGTTCTGTTCGACAGGAAATTGAGTATCCAGCGTCCTACTTTACCAGTTATACCCATTGCCCTCATTTTGTGTGCAATCACTCCATGGTCACATTTGTCCAATGCCTCTGCAAAATCTGTGTATACAACATCTGCATTCTGTTTTTCTTCTAATGCCTCAGTGATTTTGTCATAATGGTCAAGTAGCTATGAGAGGCATGATCTTCCTGCTCTAAATCCATGTTGGCCTGGATTGTGGAGGTCATTGGTTTCCATGACTCTAGTGACCTGACTCCTGATCCCTCTTTCAAATACTTTTATTATGTGGGACGTTAGTGCAACTGGTCTATAATTCTTTGCCAATGCTTTGCTACCTCCCTTGTGTAGAGGGGCAATGTCTGCTGCTTTCAGCGCATCTGGTATCTCTCCCATGTTCATGCTCTTCCTCCACACTATACTGAGTGTTTGTGCTACTAGCACTTTGCATTTCTTTATAAATATTGAATTCCATAATTCTGAATCCGGGGCTGAGTGCATGGCCACATTGTCAATTTCTCTTTCAAAATCTGCTACGCTCGTGTTGATATCAGTTATATTTACAGGTGTTTTCATATCATCATAAAGAAATTGTCCGAATCTTCCACTTTCATGCTGTGTATCGGAGTGCTAAACAAGTCCTCGTACTGCTTTTTTAGGATTTCGCTAATTTATTTGTCATCCTCAGTGTATGAACCTTCGCTAATACGAGTAGGTCCAATACTGACAGTGGTTTTTGCTTTTGATTTAGCATATGTGAAGAAATATTTTGGGGTTTTCTTTATTTCTTGAATTGCTTTCTGTTCTAGTTGTCTTTCTTCAGTCTGATAAGAATGCTTCAGTCTCCGCCCGATTTTTTCAATCTCTCTGTTTAAATTATTTCTTCTTTGTATGGAGAGTCGTGTATGCTTAAGCATTATCGATAATTTCTTCCTTCTTTTGTAATGTCGTCTGCGTTTTCTTTCTACATTTGACCTTTTTCTGGCTTTCTTCAAAGGAACATGTTTCAGACAGACTTCATATGCTTCAGAAGTCAGTTTTTCTATTCCTTGTGTAGGATTTATATTTCTTAGAACATTTTCCCATTGAATGTTTGTAAGTTCCCTGTTTATTTTCTCCCAGTCTATCCTTTTATTATTAAAATTAAATTTATTTAATAACTCTTCTCGCTTGTTGTTTCTCTTGGGCCTACTACCGTTATTAATGTTAGTTTGCACTTCAATGAGCTTGTGATCCGAGTACGTAGTGTCTGAGACAGTAATATCTCTGATTAACTCATCATTGTTCGTGAATATGAGGGCCAGCTGTTTTCATTCCTAGTTGGTTCTGTAATCTGCTGACTGAGCGAGAATTTGTCACAGAATCTCAATAGTTATCTGACCTGTGGTTGGTTATTTCCAGGTTGATGTCCTGCTATAATGATATTGTTTACTATTCTCCATTTTAAACTGGGTAGATTGAAGTCCCCAAGGAAGATGATATCTGGTACTGGGTTAGCTAGGTTATCAAGGATATTCTCTATTTTGTTGGTCTGTTCAGTGAATTCCTCAACTGTTGCATCTGGCAGTTTGTATATTAAAATAATAAGTAGATTAATATTTTCTACCTTGATTCCAAGTACCTCTACCACCTCATTGGACGAGTTCAGGAGCTCTGTGCATGCGAGCTCCTCTTTAATATACAGACCTACTCCTCCACTTGACCTAATTACTCTGTCACATCTATATAGATTATAATTCGGAATCCAGATTTCACTATCCATGTGGTCTTTTGTGTGGGTTTCTGTAAATGCACCAAATATTGACTTCGATTCTATTAGGAGGCCATTTATGAACTTAACTTTATTTCTTGATTTTGATTTCAAGCCTTGCATGTTTGCGTATATGAATGATTTCCCACATTGCGTGTCACTTCTGGGGGGGCTTTAGTAGTTCTTCCCCCACTCTATCCCGGTCAAGGGTGTGTTGTTTTGGAAGTGATTCGTCCAGTTTTCGTAGTAGGACGGGTGTTGTGTGGTGTAGTACCTGTGTGCTTGTTGATAATTTCTATTCCAGTCTTGTGGGTATCCCCCTTACCCTTTGTAATCCTGCAGTGGTGACTGTTCCTCTCTCTTATATTTTCTTCTCTGTTTCTGCCTTCCTCTAAAAATTTTCCCGTAGTGTCATATTGATCTTCCCGTCTATAATGCTGTGTACCTCTCACGTGGAATTCAGGACACTGAAGATTGTAGCATTTTTTGTCCCTAATTGAAAATTGACATAATTTAGGGTGGAAGTATCTACACCCCGTTGCAAAACAGAATGTACCCCTCGCCAACATGTTTCTGCATTTTCGAGGATGCAGAAAATTGCATTTTGCTCATAATTTTTCATATTTGCATATTCCTTGAGTGTAGAATTTGCAAAATATTTTTAGTTTTTACGTTTTTCAGGCTATTTATACCTGTGCCTGTCTTGTCTACCTCCTTATTGGAGCCATCTCCGTCTTTCGTCCCAATTTCTTCATTTATGCACTCTTCCTCACTGTTGCTCTCATTGTTTATATTACTTGGCTCTGCAATATTGCTGTTGTTTTGTACCACAATACCCTCTTCCTCCACACTACTGCTGCGGTTCTCTAAACTACCTGTTCCTGAGTTTTGGTCGTTATCCAGTGTTTTATTTTCCTAGTCTGCATATATCACTTGTAGCCGTTCTGTGAATGATTATCTCTGTGACTCGGGAATGTTTTTCATCAGTTAAGTTATGTCCTCCCACATTAACCTGTCATCTTTGCAAACCCAGTAAATTCCTTGACTGTTTGTGCACCCTGAAGATAATTCTGCACAGCTCAGGTGAAATCTTATGTTACAGATGCAACACTTGACGCCTACAGTACGTCTTCCCATTGCTTCCGAACATTCGCCATTTTCTGATGTATTGTATTTTACTTGTGCTTCCCAATAGGGATTACTTTTTGATTTCAGTAATTTTACTCTTTATAATATTATATGTACATATATATATATATATATATATATATATATATATATATATATATATATATATATATATATATATATATATATATATATATATATACACCGTATATTTGTAATATTATACATGTTACCTGTTGGCAAACTTTATGGCATGTACTTAGCGTAGGGTAGCGAAGATGGTCCCCGGTGCAGTACAGTTGACCCCTTGTTGTCCCAGGATGATGCCACCGGTTTTCAGTTACTCGATTTACTATGATTTACGTCACACTGATATATTATTTGCTCTTATTATTACAAAGAATTTTCTTCCTAATTTCCGGCTTGCAATGGTATTTACTCACTTTATTACTAATTCCTAGATCCACATATGTATATTACACTATATATTGTCCGTATATTATCACTGAGGGACTTGCCCTGGGGTAGGCCTCGTGGCTTGTGTAAACACAGCCTAGCTGATGCCGTCATTTGCCGCTATTCTATATTTCTAATATTCTATATTTATAATATTCTATGGACGATTCTCCTACACTTCCAACTTATATGTGTGCTGTGATACCCGTTGCACTTCACTGTTCACAATTTTTTCCCTTATATCGCCTACACGCTTGTACACAGAGCCTCGTGGCACTGCTTTCACGTGGTCTCCCGTTTATTCTCTATTTAACACAAAGTTTCATTGTTAATGACTGTATTCAACTTTCTAACGGGTCACTATGCACTTTGTGATGTCTGTAATCAGTAATCCATGGTTGTAGTCCTAAGAAATCCCGGTAAATGTCACGATTTTAACGGAGCGCGCACGATAGGTCATCCCCCTCCCACTATCCACTAGAGGTGGTGATGGTGGTGATGGTGGTTGTGTTGGGGAGAGTTGGGGTTATGGGAAGGTCGTGGTGTTGGTTTTAGTGGGAAGAGCTGGTGGTGGTTGTGTAGAAAGTTGGTGGTTGTGGTGGTGGGAAGAGCTGGTAGGAGTGGTGGGGAAAGTTGTTGTTGTTCTTGTTGGTGGTGGTGGTGTAGAGTTGTTGTTGGTGGTGGTGGTGGTGTAGAGTTGTTGTTGTTGTTGTTGGTGGTGGTGGTGTAGAGTTGTTGTTGTTGTTGGTGGTGGTGGTGGAGAGTTGGTGGTGACGGTGGTGGGGCAGAGTTGGAGGTGGTAGTGGGGAGAGTTGGTGGTACTGGTGGTAGGGAGAGCTGGTGGTACTGGTGGTAGGGAGAGTTAGTGGTTGTGGTGGTGAGGGTGTTGGTGATTGTGGTGGTGATGTTGATGGTGGTGGTATTGGGGAGAGTTTATAGTTGTGGTGGTGGTAGTGGTGGGGTGTTGGCGGTTGTAGTAGTGTTGGTGGTGGTAGTGGTGGTGGGAAGAGTTGGATGTGGAGGTAGAGGTTGTGGTAGTAGAGCTTGTGGAGGTAGAGGTTGTGGTAGTAGAGCTTGTGGTGGAGAGTTGGTGGTGGTAGAGGTGGTGTGGTGGTGGGAAGAGTTAGTGGTAGTGGGCGAGAGAATGTGGGGAATTTTCCCAGCAGGAATTTATTTGATTTATGTACTTTAACTTATTGACTTATTAGTTTACTTAGATTTAATATTAATTAAGAATGGACTATATTTAATTGTGGATTGTATTTGTAAAGTGGACTGTATTTGTAAAGTGGACTGTATTTGTAAAGTGAACTGTATTTGTAAATTGGACTGTATTTGTAAAGTGGACTGTATTTGTAAAGTGGACTGTGTTTTATAAATTAGTCGTGGTATTTTATTAATTTGTCGAATCGCATAACTGCTGGGAGTTATCCGATTCACAAGTTTGGGGGTATACGTTGGTAGCCTATCACACCAGGTATGGATAATGGCAATAAACCACAAAATGTTAATAATACTACTAAATGAGTTAGTATATACAGTTGTTTCTTAGCTAGCAAGTATCAACAGGCTGATGATAGGCACTGGACATCCTTCTATCCCGTGTATGAAACCTCGTTGGCTAGAACTCTTATGGTGACCAGGAATGTCTCGTGTTGCCACAGGTTGACTCTATGTTAGTCCTTCCTCCCTTCAACTGCACCTGACGAGAAACTAATAAGTAGTAATCTGTAACTACTATACACAGTATATACCAGGGAAGGAAGTTATATTATGGAACAATGGTTACCCGTTCCGGGTCGTGTGCAGATATTATAACCGGACTACAATATACACAAACTACTTGGCCAAGTAAATTGTTGATATTATACTAGTAGACCGGGTACAATACTTCCCAAGGTAACGCAATCATGGGTTGAGCGGACTTCTATAGTTCCTATGTCACCACATTCTCGAGAAGTAAGGATGGTGCGAGCATGATTGTTAATGAGGGCTGGTACTGATAATCATACTGCGATACTGCGAGCATGATAATGGTAATGATGTGTGTATATATATATATATATATATATATATATATATATATATATATATATATATATATATATATATATATTTATATATATATATATATATATATATATATATATATATATATATATATATATATATATATATTATTAAATATGACCGAAAAAGTAAGATTAAAAAATCTAACACGAATTTTCTCAATATTTCTTATGGTTCTTTTCATTGTCGATGGTAATTGAAAAATCAGTTCTCCGAAATTCATTTTTATTTCTAGTCTGACGCGACACTTGAACGCGTTTTGTAAAAACTTATTACATTTTCAAAGACTTTAGTTTACACACACACACAACTATAACCTGCAAACCCAAAAACAGATTTCTTACAATGCTATAATTCAAACGACTTTTCATTTTATATACCTGCATTTGGGTGAGGTGATATGTTACAACATATCACCAAATATGTTGAAACATATTACCTCACTCAAATGCAGGTATATAAAATTAAAACCCGTTTGAATTATAACATAGTAAGAAATCTGTTTTAGTGTTTGCAGAATATAGTTGTGTGTGTGTAAACTAAAGTCTTTGAAAATATAATAAGTTATTACGAAACGTGTTCAAGTGTCACGTGAGACTAGCAATAAAAATGAGTTTTGGAGAACTGATTTTTCAATTACCATCGACAGTGAAAAGAACCATAAGAAATATTGAGAAAATTCGTGAATTATTAATCTTACTTTTTCGGTCATATTTAATAATATATGTCTACAGGAAAGACTGCTACCAATATATATATGCTTTCTTTTCCAGCGCCTCAGTGTGGCGATACAGAGGGGAAATGCGCACTGCATCCAGGGTTCCTGCCCGCCATCTGAGGAGCTGGAGGAACTCGACAACCTATGATAACCATCTTTGTAACCCATATGTAACTCCTTTTTTGTAACAAAGTTCAAATAAAGTAAATATATATGTGTACATACAAAAGAATGGGGGTGGTAGGAGAAGATAATATTAGTGTTCAGTGAGAAACCACTAGGTCTCCTCTGAATACTTTTTATTTTCTTCTCCGAGGCTATGGGTCCCCACATTGGCACCAGAGGTGGTACCCTCACAAACTTTATATATATATATATATATATATATATATATATATATATATATATATATATATATATATGTCGTACCTAATAGCCAGAACGCACTTCTCAGCCTACTATTCAAGGCCCGATTTGCCTAATAAGCCAAGTTTTCATGAATTAATGTTTTTTCGTCTACCTAACCTACCTAACCTAACCTAACCTAGCTTTTTTTGGCTACCTAACCTAACCTTACCTATAAATATAGGTTAGGTTAGGTTAGGTAGGGTTGGTTAGGTTCGGTCATATATCTACGTTAATTTTAACTCCAATAAAAAAAATTGACCTCATACATAGAGAAAAGGGTTGCTTTATCATTTCATAAGAAAAAAATTATAGTAAATATATTAATTCAGGAAAACTTGGCTTATTAGGCAAATCGGGCCTTGAATAGTAGGCTGAGAAGTGAGTTCTGGCTACTAGGTACGACATATATATATATACATATATATATATTATTAAATATGACCGAAAAAGTAAGATTAATAATTCTAACACGAATTTTCTCAATCTTTCGTACATTACGCTTCACTGTTGGAGGTAAATCAAAAATCACTTCTCCAAAATTCATTTTTATTTTTAGTCTGACGCGACACGGGCGCGTTTCGTAAAACTTATTACATTTTCAAAGACTTCACAAATACACAACTGATTAGAACTTGCGTTTCCCTGATTTTATATCTACATTTGAGTGAGGTGGGAAGGGTGATGTGGCATTAACACAAGACAGAACACTAGGGGATATTAATAGGGTATTAAAAGTATCAACACAAGACAGAACAGAAACAATGGGTATTGAATAGAAGTGTTTGTAGAAAGCCTATTGGTCCATATTTCTTGATGCTTCTATATTGGAGCGGAGTCTTGAGGTGGGTAGAATATAGTTGTGCAATAATTGGCTATTGATTGCTGGTGTTGACTTCTTGATGTGTAGTGCCTCGCAAACGTCAAGCCGTCTGCTATCGCTGTATCTATCGATGATTTCTGTGTTGTTTACTAGGATTTCTCTGGCGATGGTTTGGTTATGGGAAGAGATTATATGTTCCTTAATGGAGCCCTGTTGTTTATGCATCGTTAAACGCCTAGAAAGAGATGTTGTTGTCTTGCCTATATACTGGGTTTTTTGGAGCTTACAGTCCCCAAGTGGGCATTTGAAGGCATAGACGACGTTAGTCTCTTTTAAAGCGTTCTGTTTTGTGTCTGGAGAGTTTCTCATGAGTAGGCTGGCCGTTTTTCTGGTTTTATAGTAAATCGTCAGTTGTATCCTCTGATTTTTGTCTGTAGGGATAACGTTTCTATTAACAATATCTTTCAGGACCCTTTCCTCTGTTTTATGAGCTGTGGAAAAGAAGTTCCTGTAAAATAGTCTAATAGGGGGTATAGGTGTTGTGTTAGTTGTCTCTTCGGAGGTTGCATGGCTTTTCACTTTCCTTCTTATGATGTCTTCGATGAAACCATTGGAGAAGCCGTTATTGACTAGGACCTGCCTTACCCTACAGAGTTCTTCGTCGACTTGCTTCCATTCTGAGCTGTGGCTGAGAGCACGGTCGACGTATGCGTTAACAACACTCCTCTTGTACCTGTCAGGGCAGTCGCTGTTGGCATTTAGGCACATTCCTATGTTTGTTTCCTTTGTGTAGACTGCAGTGTGGAAACCTCCGCCCTTTTCCATGACTGTTACATCTAGAAAAGGCAGCTTCCCATCCTTTTCCGTCTCGTAAGTGAAACGCAGCACGGAACTCTGCTCAAATGCCTCCTTCAGCTCCTGCAGATGTCTGACATCAGGTACCTGTGTAAAAATGTCGTCAACATACCTGCAGTATATGGCCGGTTTCAAGTTCATGTCGACTAAGACTTTTTGCTCGATGGTACCCATGTAGAAGTTTGCAAACAGGACACCTAGGGGAGAACCCATGGCGACCCCATCTACTTGCTTATACATGTGCCCATCCGGGCTCAAGAAGGGTGCCTCTTTAGTACAAGCTTGGAGTAGTTTCCTCAGAATACTTTCTGGCATGTCAAGAGGAGTACAGGCTGGATCACGATACACTCTGTCGGCTATCATTCCGATTGTCTCGTCCACAGGTACGTTGGTAAACAGCGATTCTACGTCCAACGAGGCTCTTATCCCTGTGGCCCGTGCGCCCCGCAGTAAGTCCACAAATTCCTTTGGAGACTTCAGGCTGAAGGCGCAAGGAACATAAGGAGTCAGCAGGCCGTTGAGTCGCTTCGCCAGTCTGTACGTGGGTGTGGGTATCTGGCTAATGATTGGCCGAAGTGGGTTTCCAGGCTTGTGCGTCTTGACATTTCCATACGCATATCCAGGTTTATATTCCCCAATGATCTTTGGCAGGTGGAGTCCGGATTTCTTGGCGTTCACAGTTTCGATCAGTTTGTTGACCTTTGCTTTTAATTCGGCTGTAGTGTCCTTCGTTACCCTTTGGAACTTAGTTTGGTCAGAGAGTATGATGTCCATTTTCGCCAGATGTTCGTCTTTTTTAAGAATGACATATATTGGCGACTTGTCACCTCTCCTGACAACTATCTCCTTGTTCTCACGAAGGCTTTTAGCTGCCGCTTTAAGCTCGGGGGACAGTATGGTGCTTCTGTAGTTGCCTCGATTCTTTCCTCCTTCTGCAATAAGTTCTGCTTGTAAGGTATCTTTGGTAGTGACCTTCTTTTGTGTCTCGAGGTCGAATATGTCGTCCAACAGAATTTCCAACTCTACTTTCCGGGCCATTTCACTCGGTCTGGACATAACATGACAGTTTATGCCCAGATTTAGGAGAGTGACTTGGTCCTCAGTGAGGTTAATTCCTGCAAGGTTCAGGAAGCCATCTCTTGGTCGTGGAATTGCCATAGGTCCTCCATATAATGTTGTTAGTTTCTTGATAATCCTTGTTTCAGTGCTGAGGTGATGTTGGTCTGTGAGGATGTCGAGGTGTTGTTCAATGCGGGTACGGATACTATGGTCGATGTTGCTATTTCTCCACTAGTTTGTAGCATGAAGTAGTTGCGTTTTGTTGTCTTTGATTTCATTCTCTGCCTTGTATATCTGATCACGAATCAGATCCTGGCAATATTTTAACGTGAAGGCTTGATTCCTTGCTGCTGGGTCGTGCACTTTAACATTAGTATATTTTGGTAGCAGTCTTTCCTGTAGACATATATTATTAAATATGACCGAAAAAGTAAGATTAATAATTCTAACACGAATTTTCTCAATCTTTCGTACATTACGCTTCACTGTTGGAGGTAAATCAAAAATCACTTCTCCAAAATTCATTTTTATTTTTAGTCTGACGCGACACGGGCGCGTTTCGTAAAACTTATTACATTTTCAAAGACTTCACAAATACACAACTGATTAGAACTTGCGTTTCCCTGATTTTATATCTACATTTGAGTGAGGTGGGAAGGGTGATGTGGCATTACATTTGAGTGAGGTGGGAAGGGTGATGTGGCATTAACACAAGACAGAACACTAGGGGATATTAATAGGGTATTAAAAGTATCAACACAAGACAGAACAGAAACAATAAAACGCGCCCGTGTCGCGTCAGACTAAAAATAAAAATGAATTTTGGAGAAGTGATTTTTGATTTACCTCCAACAGTGAAGCGTAATGTACGAAAGATTGAGAAAATTCGTGTTAGATTTTTTATCTTACTTTTTCGGTCATATTTAATAATATATGTCTACAGGAAAGACAGCTACCAAAATATACTAATGTTAAAGTGCACGACCCAGCAGCAAGGAATCAAGCCTTCACGTTAAAATATCGCCAGGATCTGATTCGTGATCAGATATACAAGGCAGAGAATGAAATCAAAGACAACAAAACGCAACTACTTCATGCTACAAACGAGTGGAGAAATAGCAACATCGACCATAGTATCCGTACCCGCATTGAACAATACCTCGACATCCTCACAGACCAACATCACCTCAGCACTGAAACAAGGATTATCAAGAAACTAACAACATTATATGGAGGACCTATGGCAATTCCACGACCAAGAGATGGCTTCCTGAACCTTGCAGGAATTAACCTCACTGAGGACCAAGTCACTCTCCTAAATCTGGGCATAAACTGTCATGTTATGTCCAGACCGAGTGAAATGGCCCGGAAAGTAGAGTTGGAAATTCTGTTGGACGACATATTCGACCTCGAGACACAAAAGAAGGTCACTACCAAAGATACCTTACAAGCAGAACTTATTGCAGAAGGAGGAAAGAATCGAGGCAACTACAGAAGCACCATACTGTCCCCCGAGCTTAAAGCGGCAGCTAAAAGCCTTCGTGAGAACAAGGAGATAGTTGTCAGGAGAGGTGACAAGTCGCCAATATATGTCATTCTTAAAAAAGACGAATATCTGGCGAAAATGAACATCATACTCTCTGACCAAACTAAGTTCCAAAGGGTAACGAAGGACACTAC
Organism: Procambarus clarkii; assembly: GCF_040958095.1. Lineage (NCBI taxonomy): Eukaryota > Metazoa > Arthropoda > Malacostraca > Decapoda > Cambaridae > Procambarus > Procambarus clarkii. The sequence continues at coordinate 28,693,376 of NC_091223.1, forward strand.
AGCCGAATTAAAAGCAAAGGTCAACAAACTGATCGAAACTGTGAACGCCAAGAAATCCGGACTCCACCTGCCAAAGATCATTGGGGAATATAAACCTGGATATGCGTATGGAAATGTCAAGACGCACAAGCCTGGAAACCCACTTCGGCCAATCATTAGCCAGATACCCACACCCACGTACAGACTGGCGAAGCGACTCAACGGCCTGCTGACTCCTTATGTTCCTTGCGCCTTCAGCCTGAAGTCTCCAAAGGAATTTGTGGACTTACTGCGGGGCGCACGGGCCACAGGGATAAGAGCCTCGTTGGACGTAGAATCGCTGTTTACCAACGTACCTGTGGACGAGACAAACAATCGGAATGATAGCCGACAAAGTGTATCGTGATCCAGCCTGTACTCCTCTTGACATGCCAGAAAGTATTCTGAGGAAACTACTCCAAGCTTGTACTAAAGAGGCACCCTTCTTGAGCCCGGATGGGCACATGTATAAGCAAGTAGATGGGGTCGCCATGGGTTCTCCCCTAGGTGTCCTGTTTGCAAACTTCTACATGGGTACCATCGAGCAAAAAGTCTTAGTCGACATGAACTTGAAACCGGCCATATACTGCAGGTATGTTGACGACATTTTTACACAGGTACCTGATGTCAGACATCTGCAGGAGCTGAAGGAGGCATTTGAGCAGAGTTCCGTGCTGCGTTTCACTTACGAGACGGAAAAGGATGGGAAGCTGCCTTTTCTAGATGTAACAGTCATGGAAAAGGGCGGAGGTTTCCACACTGCAGTCTACACAAAGGAAACAAACATAGGAATGTGCCTAAATGCCAACAGCGACTGCCCTGACAGGTACAAGAGGAGTGTTGTTAACGCATACGTCGACCGTGCTCTCAGCCACAGCTCAGAATGGAAGCAAGTCGACGAAGAACTCTGTAGGGTAAGGCAGGTCCTAGTCAATAACGGCTTCTCCAATGGTTTCATCGAAGACATCATAAGAAGGAAAGTGAAAAGCCATGCAACCTCCGAAGAGACAACTAACACAACACCTATACCCCCTATTAGACTATTTTACAGGAACTTCTTTTCCACAGCTCATAAAACAGAGGAAAGGGTCCTGAAAGATATTGTTAATAGAAACGTTATCCCTACAGACAAAAATCAGAGGATACAACTGACGATTTACTATAAAACCAGAAAAACGGCCAGCCTACTCATGAGAAACTCTCCAGACACAAAACAGAACGCTTTAAAAGAGACTAACGTCGTCTATGCCTTCAAATGCCCACTTGGGGACTGTAAGCTCCAAAAAACCCAGTATATAGGCAAGACAACAACATCTCTTTCTAGGCGATTAACGATGCATAAACAACAGGGCTCCATTAAGGAACATATAATCTCTTCCCATAACCAAACCATCGCCAGAGAAATCCTAGTAAACAACACAGAAATCATCGATAGATACAGCAATAGCAGACGGCTTGACGTTTGCGAGGCACTACACATCAAGAAGTCAACACCAGCAATCAACAGCCAATTATTGCACAACTATATTCTACCCACCTCAAGACTCCGCTCCAATATAGAAGCATCAAGAAATATGGACCAATAGGCTTTCTACAAACACTTCTATTCAATACCCATTGTTTCTGTTCTGTCTTGTGTTGATACTTTTAATACCCTATTAATATCCCCTAGTGTTCTGTCTTGTGTTAATGCCACATCACCCTTCCCACCTCACTCAAATGTAATGCCACATCACCCTTCCCACCTCACTCAAATGTAGATATAAAATCAGGGAAACGCAAGTTCTAATCAGTTGTGTATTTGTGAAGTCTTTGAAAATGTAATAAGTTTTACGAAACGCGCCCGTGTCGCGTCAGACTAAAAATAAAAATGAATTTTGGAGAAGTGATTTTTGATTTACCTCCAACAGTGAAGCGTAATGTACGAAAGATTGAGAAAATTCGCGTTAGAATTATTAATCTTACTTTTTCGGTCATATTTAATAATATATGTCTACAGGAAAGACTGCTACCAAAATATACTAATATATATATATATATATATATATATATATATATATATATATATATATATATATATATATATATATATATATATATATATATATATTTATATATATATATATATATATATATATATATATATATATATATATATATATATATATATATATATATATATATATATATATATATATATATATATATATATATATATATATATATATATATATATATATATATATATATATAGCTAAACAAACGCATCGGTAAGGCATCTACTACCATGTCCAAACTGACAAAGAGAGTGTGGGCCAACAATAGGCTAACTGAGTATACTAAGATTCAGGTTTACAGAGCCTGTGTCCTGAGCACTCTCCTTTATGGCAGTGAGTCTTGGACACTCCGCGCCCGTCAGAAAAGACGGCTGCATGCCTACCACATGCGCTGCCTTAGACACATCTTGGACATCACCTGGCAGGACAAGGTGACAAACAACAACGTCTTGGGGAGTGCAAGAATCACCAGCATGTACACAATGCTGAAACAGAGACGAATGCGCTGGCTCGGGCACGTTGTGCGAATGGGCGACGGCAGGATCCCCAAGGATCTCCTGTATGGAGAGCTGAGGCAGGGAAAGCGTCCAGTAGGCAAGCCCCAGCTACGGTACAAAGACGTATGCAAAAGGGACCTGAAAGCCATGGACGTCGATCTTGCTATATGGGAGACACTGGCTACAGACCGTTCAGCCTGGAGGCAGTCTGTTCAACGAGGTCTCTCCAAGTTCGAGGAGTCACTTGCCAAGGAATCGGAGGCAAAGAGACAGAGAAGGAAAGCCGGTAACCAGGAAGACAGACCAGAATCGGACTTCGTTTGTGCTCGGTGTGCGATGGACTGCCACTCTCGGATTGGCCTCATCAGTCACACCAGACGCTGCACCAGGATTGACAACTAGGGCGCAACTCCATAGTCTCCCGAGACTGAAGGATGACTACTATTATATATATATATATATATATATATATATATATATATATATATATATTCAAGTGTTTTTCACTTGAATATGTGTTTGTGTTTTTGTGTTTGTGTTTTTGCTTGTGTTTTTCAAGAGATCCATAACCTTTAAGCACCTTTTTGCATTATTATTTTTGTATCAACCCATGTATATCTTGTAGCCATCAAATGCATAATAAAGCACAAAAAATAAAAAAGGAAGGGGGTGGTAGGAGAAAAGCACACAGAAACTGTATTGGAGGGGATCTAAACATTCCCTCTAATGCGTTATGCGTGGTTTCCTCCGAGGCTATGGGTCCCCCTTCTTCCAGCTAGAGGTGTTACTCCCTTCCATATTTTATATATATATATATATATATATATATATATATATATATATATATATATATATATATATATATATATATATATATATATATATATGCGAACAAGCCTGAATGGTCCCCAGGACATATGCAACTGAAAACTCACACCCCAGAAGTGACTCGAACCCATACTCCCAGAAGCAACGCAACTGGTATGTACAAGACGCCTTAATCCACTTGACCATCACGACCGGACAAAATGAGGTGATAGCCGAGGCTATATGAACCACCCCACCGCCGGCACTCGGTTCTCGGTATATGAACCTGTGGTGGTTCATATAGCCTCGGCTATCACCTCATTTTGTCCGGTCGTGATGGTCAAGTGGATTAAGGCGTCTTGTACATACCAGTTGCGTTGCTTCTGGGAGTATGGGTTCGAGTCACTTCTGGGGTGTGAGTTTTCAGTTATATATATATATATATATATATATATATATATATATATATATATATATATATATATATATATATATATATATATATATATATGTGTCGTACCTAGTAGCCAGAACGCACTTGTCAGCCTACTATGCAAGGCCAAATTTGCCTAATAAGCCAAGTTTTCCTGAATTAATATATTTTCTCAAATTTTTTTCTTATGAAAAGATAAAGCTACTCATTTCATTATGTATGAGGTCAATTTTTTTTATTGTAGTTAAAATTAACGTAGATATATGACCGAACCTAACCAACCCTACCTAACCTAACCTAACCTATCTTTATAGGTTAGGTTAGGTTAGGTAGCCAAAAAAAGTTAGGTTAGGTTAGGTTAGGTAGGTTAGGTCGTCGAAAAACAATTAATTCATGAAAACTTGGCTTATTAGGCAAATCGGGCCTTGCATAGTAGGCTGAGAAGTGCGTTCTGGCTACTAGGTACGACATATATATATATATATATATATATATATATATATATATATATATATATATATATATATATATATATATATATATATATATATATATATATATATATCGGAGCAATAGGCAAAATTAGAAGAGCAAAGGCTCGAATATCAGGAGGCAAGAACTAGAGGCCCTATTACCGTACCACAACCTGCAGGGGATTCAAACCCCATTCATTATGAAAAAAAGTCTAACTTGCCAGAATTTTCAGAGTTAGACCCTGAAAATTTGTTCAACCATTTTCAGAGGCTGGCCAGGTCCATGAACTGACCAGAGGAAATTTGGGTGAACATCTTACAGGGGCAGCTAAGAGGTAGGCTCCAGGATACTTTTATAAACATACTTGACGAGGATTGTTTTAATTAGGTTAAAGTCAGGAAACAGATTTTAAGAGCATATGAAATCATGTCTAAAGTGCACCGCCAGGACTATCGAAACCTTAGGCCTACCTACAACTTTACTTTATTTGCAAATAATCAAATACGATCGTTCAAAAAATGGATTTGCTCAGCTAAAGCCGAGACGAACAAGACACTTAAAAAATTATTTTTAGTAGAAAGATTTAGAGGAAACATGTCATAGCCAGAGGCACGGTATTAGAGGATGGAGGTTAATACAAGTATTGTTGATTTGGCCAAGCTAGCAGAAAACTACCAGTTGGTAGCCAAAATGTCCATTAAAAATAATTATATTCCACATGGTAATAAACCTTATACCCACAGCCAGTCCAAACTAGCCCAATCTAATCTGTAACTATTGCACCTTCTCTTTCAGACAATACTAACCAGATTAAATTGTCTAACCCCCAAGGCACTTAAGAGTGAACAACGGAGCAACTCTGGTAGTAATGTCCTTCCTCCCCAATGATATGTGGGCCATTGTAAACGTTCAAACCACACTACTAGCCGATGTTGGCAACTGTACCCAGAAAAAAGACCCAATGCTCTTGTCGTGACACTAGACTTGAGGACTCCTGAAGGGTTAGAGAGTAAGACCCCCAACCCAAAGTGGATGGGCCTGCTTACTCCATTCTTGTCTAAGGGGAACTTTTAAAATTTGAGGGTTCTTCCAGGAAGGACGTGGTGATCTTCCGAGACACCGGTGCCATCCAGACTTTAATTTTGGAGAATGCGTTGCAAGGTGCCCACGCTCTCGACGCAGGAGAGGTAGTACTGGTCGAGGGTGTCACAAGTGATATACGACCAGAATCCCTCCGCAAGGTAACCCTGGAATCGGATTTCCACAAGAGTTTTTGTACAGTCGGAGTCACTTCTTACTCACCTTTCCCTAATGTTCATATAATATTGGCTAACGATTTAGCAGGGGATAAGGTAGGGGACTCCAGACTACCTATTATGTTGCCTACCCATAAGGTTTCCCTGGAACTACCCGCCGCAGAGGATAATGTTGTGTACCCTGTGTGTGCGGTGACCAGCTCTATGGGTCTTAGTGTAAGGGCAGCCCAGGGGTTGCCAAGGTGGTAAATCCTGAGGACACGACAAACTTTCCGAGTGGTGAAAGCCAGGTGGACCTTAGATATTGGCCCCATACAGAGCAAAACAGAGCAAGCACTAATTCATTCGTAACACCAGCCTTGCTCTGGCTGCCCCTGGTCTAGACCAGCCTTGCTGTGGCTGCCCCACATCTAGCCCAGCCTTGCTGTGGCTGCCCCTCATCTAGACCAGCCTTGCTGTGGAACCTCGTATCCACCCAGCCTTGCTGTGGCAGCCCCTCATCCAGCCCAGCTTTGCTGTGGCTGCCCCTCATCCATCCTAGCCTTGCTGTGACAGCCCCTCATCCAGCCCAGCTTTGCTGTGGCAGCCCCTCATCCAGCCCAGCTTTGTTGTGGCTTCCCCTCATCCAGCCCAGCCTTCTCACACGAAAGTGCCAACATGCTGTAACGGACCATTAGATAAAGTAGAGTTTCGTATTACGGCATTTTTAACAAATTAGTAACTTTATCAGTAACGTAAATGTAAGACCTAACCTAACCTCTCATAGTAATGCAGGCGATGAGTCACAATAACGTGGCTAAAGTATGTTGACCAGACCACACACTAGAATGTGAAGGGACGACGACATTTCGGTCCGTCCTGGACCATTCTCAAGATCGACTTGAGAATGGTCCAGGACGGACCGAAACGTCGTCGTCCCTTCACATTCTAGTGTGTGGTCTGGTCAACTCTCATAGTAATCCTAGGCCTAAAACATGCTATCTTAAACCTAATGTAATATTAAATAATCCTAGGGCCTAGTACATGAGCTATACTAAGCCTAGGATTATTTAAGTTTGTTTTTTAGCATTAGTTGCTTTTCTTTCCCATACAATGTTTTACAAAAAGTGACTTAATGGTACTCTATTACAACATACTGGTAATGTGCAACAAATAATTATAAAATTTACTATAATTTCAGGAAGATGGTATGCAACCCTTTGCTGCGAGACTCAAGCATCTGATGGTGGCCGAAAGTGGATGTAATTTGAAAATTAAAAAAAAAATGAAAATAAATTTTGGATTATTTTTGTCAACAACAGTAAGTTAAGGGTCCTCTGACAGGTTAAGCAGGCAGGAAATTTTCATAAAGTTTCAAAACGTTATGAAAAACGTTAATTGAAAGTTTCCTTCTCTAACCTTACCGAGTAAGCCGGACGACTCAAACAGAAAACGGAGCAGTACGTCACTTTTGTGAGTCGATTTCAAATTACGTCCAAATTTGGCCATAGTGTGCATACGAGCGAAAAGTGACGTTATTTTTAAGAGGACGGGTTGCTGCCAGAGGGCAGAGATCTGCACCTACCCTTCTGCACAGGGGTGCCAGATTTGAGTTGCCAAAAGTCGCGAGCTGAAGAACTAAATGTCAAAAACTTTACAATAAAAGTAGCCAAATACTTTTTTCATATTGATTCGCTTTTCAGAATAAACAGCCCAGCTTATTTTAACTGTCGTTGAAAAAGTAATAAGTTGCGACATACAAAGCTAGCTTTTTAATTGAATACAATTATTCTAATTGGCAACACAATTGGGCTACAAGTAGCCCAATCTGGCATCCCTGCTTCTGCAGACAATGAACTAAAACCCATCCTTAGTTTAAATAGTGAATTGGCCTAACACAAACCAGTAAACATTTTTTGACTTAAAAGTGGACTACAGTGTTGTGTTAGAGAGATATCAACAAGTTGTTGAGGTTGATATCTTCATGTTGAGATGTTGATACCTTTATCCACATCTCCCCCACGCTCACCACATCACTACCCAGAACAACAGTACCAACTTTGAGTTATCTTAACAAACTTAAGTATTGACAGTTCGGTTGTCACTGGAGATCCCAGTAGTGTTCCATAACTACATTCCATTACAATTAAAACAGTTGCTATAGAGCCGGTTATAAATTAGAGCAAGCCACATGCATAGGTCAGTATTGAAATAACTAAGAAACATAATAGTTATTAAGCTATATAATTTTAAGAAATATTTCATTATTCACAGTTGACTGAGAAGCAGCAACAATTTCCTGTGACAATTTAATCTTACCTTAATCAGAGGCGGGGTTAGGCTGTCCACACACTAGACAAAAAGCCAGTCACAGCTAAGCCATTTTATATATTGTCTCTCTGTTTCTCATGTATAGATGGACAAGGTGCTAATTTTCAACATAACTATTATAGTCCTTCATGTACCAGATAACATTCTGAATCGAATGTTATCCAAAGCCCCAAAAACTGAGGTGATTTGATAAAATGCTATGCCCAAGATTACCATCCGAGTGCCGGCAGGGAAGTGGTTCAAATAGCTTCGGCTATCACTTCCTTTTGTCCGGTTGTGATGGTCAAGCAGATTATGGGTTCGAGTCACTTCTGGGGTGTGAGTTTGCAGTCATATATATATATATATATATATATATATATATATATATATATATATATATATATATATATATATAATATATATATACATATATGTGTATATATATATATATATATATATATATATATATATATATATATATATATATATATATATATATATATATATATATATATATATAACTGAAAACTCACACCCCAGAAGTGACTCGAACCCATACTCCCAGGAGCAACGCAACTGGTATGTACAAGACGCCTTAATCCACTTGACCATCACGACCGGACAAAATGAGGTGATAGCCGAGGCTATTTGAACCACCCCACCGCCGGCACTCGGATAGAAATCTTGGGCATAGCATTTTACGTTGCTCCTGGGAGTATGGGTTCGAGTCACTTCTGGGGTGTGAGTTTTCAGTTGCATATTATCCTGGGGACCATTCAGGCTTGTTCGCATATATATATATATATATATATATATATATATATATATATATATATATATATATATATATATATATATATATATATATATATATATATATATATATATATATATATATATATATACAAGCTTGGAGTAGTTTCCTTAGACTGTTTTCTGGTACTAAGCTTATATTAAAGAGGCACCTTTCTTGAGCCCGGATGGACACATGTATAAGCAAGTAGATGGGGTCGCCATGGGTTCTCCCCTAGGTGTCCTGTTTGCAAACTTCTAAATGGGTACCATCGAGCAGAAAGTCTTAGTCGACATGAACTTGAAACCGGCCATATACTGCAGGTATGTTGACGACATTTTTAGACAGGTACCTGATGTCAGAATTCTGCAGGAGCTAAAGGAGGCATTTGAGCAGAATTCTGTGCTTCGTTTCACTTACGAGATGGAGAAGGATGGGAAGCTGCCCTTTCTAGATGTAACAGTCATGGAAAGGAGCGGAGTTTTCCACACTGCAGTCTACACTAAAGAAACAAACATAGGAATGTGCCTGAATGCCAACAGTGACTGCCCGGACAGGTACAAGAGGAGTGTTGTTAACGCTTATGTCGACCGCGCTCTCAGCCACAGCTCAGAATGGAAGCAAGTCGACGAAGAACTCTGTAGGGTAAGGCAGGTCCAAGTCAACAACGGCTTCTCCAATGGTTTCGTGGAAGACATCATAAGAAGGAAAGTGAAACGCCATGCAGCCTCTGAAGAGACAACTAACACAACACCTATACCCCCTATTAGACTATTTTACAGGAACTTCTTTTCCACAGCCCATAAAACGGAGGAAAGGGTCCTGAAAGATATTGTCAGTAGAAACGTTATCTCTACAGACAAAAATCAGAAGATACAACTGACGATTTACTATAAAACCAAAAAAACGGCCAGCCTACTCATGAGAAACTCTCCAGACACAAAGCAGAACGCTTTAAAAGAGACCAACGTCGTCTATGCTTTCAAATGCCCTCTTGGGGACTGTAAGCCTAAAAAAAACAGTATATAGGAAAGACAACAACATCTCTTTCCAGGCGTTTAACGATGCAGAAGCAACAGGGCTCCATTAAGGAACATATAATCTCTTCCACAAACAAACCATCACCTGAGAAATCTTAGCAAACAACACAGAAATCATCGATAGATACAGCGATAGCAGGCTGCTTGATGTCTGCAAGGCACTACACATCAAGAAGTCAACACCAGCAATCAACAGCCAATTAATACACAACTATATTCTACCCACTTCAAGACTCCGCTCCAATATAGAAGCATCAAGAAATATGGACTAATAGGCTTTCTACAATTACTTCCATTCAATACCCATTGTTTCGTGTTCTGTCCTGTGTTTGAATTTAATACCCATTCAATACCCATTGTTGAAAGTTTGTTTTCACCTCATCCACCTCACCCAAATGTAGATATAAAATCGAAGATGTGTAAGCTCTATTAAGTTTCAGTTGTGTGTTTGTAAACTAAAGTCTTTGAAAATGTAATAAGTTTTACGAAACGCGCTCAAGTGTCGCGTCAGACTAGAAATAAAAATGAATTTTTTTAGAATTGATCTTTGAATTACCATCAACAGTGAAAAGAAACGTAAGAAAGATCGAGAAAATTCGTGTTAGTATTATTAATCTTACTTTTTCGGTCATATTTAATAATATATATATATATATATATATGTCGTACCTAGTAGCCAGAACACACTTCTCAGCCTACTATGCAAGGCCCGATTTGCCTAATAAGCCAAGTTTTCATGAATTAATTGTTTTTCGACTACCTAACCTACCTAACCTAACCTAACCTAACTTTTTCGGCTACCTAACCTAACCTAACCTATAAAGATAGGCTAGGTTAGGTTAGGTAGGGTTGGTTAGGTTCAGTCATATATCTACGTTAATTTTAACGCCAATAAAAAAAATTAACCTCATACATAATGAAATGGGTAGCTTTATCATTTCATTAGAAGAAAATTAGAGAAAATATATTAATTCAGGAAAACTTGGCTTATTTGGCAAATCGGGCCTTGCATAGTAGGCCGAAAAGTGCATTCTGGCTACTAGGTACGACATATATATATATATATATATATATATATATATATATATGTCGTACCTAGTAGCCAGAACTCACTTCTCAGCCTACTATTCACGGCCCGATTTGCCTAATAAGCCAAGTTTTCCTGAATTAATATATTTACTATAATTTTTTTCTTATGAAATGATAAAGTAACCCTTTTCTCAATGTATGAGGTCAATTTTTTTTTATTGGAGTTAAAATTAACGAAGATATATGACCGAACCTAACCAACCCTACCTAACCTAACCTAACCTATATTTATAGGTAAGGTTAGGTTAGGTAGCCAAAAAAAGCTAGGTTAGGTTAGGTTAGGTAGGTTAGGTAGACGAAAAAACATTAATTCATGAAAATTTGGCTTATTAGGCAAATCGGGCCTTGAATAGTAGGCTGAGAAGTGCGTTCTGGCTATTAGGTACGACATATATATATATATATATATATATATATATATATATATATATATATATATATATATATATATATATATATATATATGTATATATTAGTATATATATTTTTTTTTTTTTTTTGGTAGCAGTCTTTCCTGTAGACATATATTATTAATTATGACCGAAAAAGTAAGATTAATAATTCTAACACGAATTTTCTCAATCTTTCGTACATTTCTTTTCACTGTTGGAGGTAAATCAAAAATCAATTCTCCAAAATTCATTTTTATTTCTAGTCTGATGCGACACGAGCGCGTTTCGTAAAACTTATTACATTTTCAAAGACTTTAGTTCACAAATACACAACTGAATAGAACTTACGCATCTCCGATTTTATATCTACATTTGAGTGAGGTGGAAGGGGTGATGTGGCATTAACACAAGACAGAACAAAATGTGGTATTAATAGGGTATTAATTTCATCAACACAAGACAGAACAAGAGTATTAATAGGGTATTAATTTCATCAACACAAGACAGAACACGAAACAATGGATATTGAATAGAAGTGTTTGTAGAAAGCCTATTGGTCCATATTTCTTGATGCTTCTATATTGGAGCGGAGTCTTGAGGTGGGTAGAATATAGTTGTGCAATAATTGGCTGTTGATTGCTGGTGTTGACTTCTTGATGTGTAGTGCCTCGCAAACGTCAAGCCGCCTGCTATCGCTGTATCTATCGATGATTTCTGTGTTGTTTACTAGGATTTCTCTGGCGATGGTTTGGTTGTGGGAAGAGATTATATGTTCCTTAATGGAGCCCTGTTGCTTATGCATCGTTAAACGCCTGGAAAGAGATGTTGTTGTCTTGCCTATATACTGGGTTTTTTGGAGCTTACAGTCTCCAAGAGGGCATTTGAAGGCATAGACGACGTTAGTCTCTTTTAAAGCGTTCTGTTTTGTGTCTGGAGAGTTTCTCATGAGTAGGCTGGCCGTTTTTCTGGTTTTATAGTAAATCGTCAGTTGTATCCTCTGATTTTTGTCTGTAGGTATAACGTTTCTATTAACAATATCTTTCAGGACCCTTTCCTCCGTTTTATGAGCTGTGGAAAAGAAGTTCCTGTAAAATAGTCTAATAGGGGGTATAGGTGTTGTGTTAGTTGTCTCTTCAGAGGTTGCATGGCTTTTCACTTTCCTTCTTATGATGTCTTCGACGAAACCATTGGAGAAGCCGTTATTGACTAGGACCTGCCTTACCCTACAGAGTTCTTCGTCGACTTGCTTCCATTCTGAGCTGTGGCTGAGAGCACGGTCGACATATACGTTAACAACACTCCTCTTGTACCTGTCTGGGCAGTCGCTGTTGGCATTTAGGCACATTCCTATGTTTGTTTCCTTAGTGTAGACTGCAGTGTGGAAACCTCCGCCCTTTTCCATGACTGTTACATCTAGAAAGGGCAGCTTCCCATCCTTTTCCATCTCGTAAGTGAAACGCAGCACGGAACTCTGCTCAAATGCCTCCTTCAGCTCCTGCAGATGTCTGACATCAGGTACCTGTGTAAAAATGTCATTAACATACCTGCAGTATATGGCCGGTTTCAAGTTCATGTCGACTAAGACTTTTTTCTCGATGGTACCCAAGTAGAAGTTTGCAAACAGGACACCTAGGGGAGAACCCATGGCGACCCCATCTACTTGCTTATACATGTGCCCATCCGGGCTCAATAAGGGTGCCTCTTTAGTACAAGCTTGGAGTAGTGGACCTCACTGAGGACCAAGTCACTCTCCTAAATCTGGGCATAAACTGTCATGTTATGTCCAGACCGAGTGAGATGGCCCGGAAAGTAGAGTTGGAAATTCTGTTGGACGACATATTCGACCTCGAGACACAAAAGAAGGTCACTACCAAAGATACCTTACAAGCAGAACTTATTGCAGAAGAAGGAAAGAATCGAGGCAATTACAGAAGCACCATACTGTCCCCCGAGCTTAAAGCGGCAGCTAAAAGCCTTCGTGAGAATAAGGAGATAGTTGTCAGGAGAGGTGACAAGCCGCCAATATATGTCATTCTTAAAAAAGACGAATATCTGGCGAAAATGAACATCATACTCTCAGACCAAACTAAGTTCCAAAGGGTATCGAAGGACACTACAGCCGAATTAAAAGCAAAGGTCAACAAACTGATCGAAACTGTGAACGCCAAGAAATCCGGACTCCACCTGCCAAAGATCATTGGGGAATATAAACCTGGATATGCATATGGAAATGTCAAGACACACAAGCCTGGAAACCCACTTCGGCCAATCATTAGCCAGATACCCACACCCACGTACAGACTGGCGAAGCGACTCAACGGCCTGCTGACTCCTTATGTTCCTTGCGCCTTCAGCCTGAAGTCTCCAAAGGAATTTGTTGACTAACTGCGGGGCACACGGGCCACAGGGATAAGAGCCTCGTTGGACGTAGAATCGCTGTTTACCAACGTACCTATGGAAGAGACAATCGGAATGATAGCCGACAGAGTGTATCGTGATCCAGCCTGTACTCCTCTTGACATACCAGAAAATATTCTGAGGAAACTACTCCAAGCTTTTACTAAAGAGGCACCCTTCTTGAGCCCGGATGGGCACATGTATAAGCAAGTAGATGGGGTCGCCATGGGTTCTCCCCTAGGTGTCCTGTTTGCAAACTTCTACATGGGTACCACCGAGCAAAAAGTCTTAGTCGACATGAACTTGAAACCGGCCATATACTGCAGGTATGTTGACGACATTTTTACACAGGTACCTGATGTCAGACATCTGCAGGAGCTGAAGGAGGCATTTGAGCAGAGTTCCGTGCTGCGTTTCACTTATGAGATGGAGAAGGATGGGAAGCTGCCCTTTCTAGATGTAACAGTCATGGAAAGGAGCGGAGTTTTCCACACTGCAGTCTACACGAAGGAAACAAACATAGGAATGTGCCTAAATGCCAACAGCGACTGCCCAGACAGGTACAAGAGGAGTGTTGTTAACGCATATGTCGACCGTGCTCTCAGCCACAGCTCAGAATGGAAGCAAGTCGACGAAGAACTCTGTAGGGTAAGGCAGGTCCTAGTCAATAACGGCTTCTCCAATGGTTTCGTCGAAGACATCGTAAGAAGGAAAGTGAAAAGCCATGCAACCTCTGAAGAGACAACTAACACAACACCTATACCCCCTATTAGACTATTTTACAGGAACTTCTTTTCCACAGCTCATAAAACGGAGGAAAGGGTCCTGAAAGATATTGTTAATAGAAACGTTATCCCTACAGACAAAAATCAGAGGATACAACTGACGATTTACTATAAAACCAGAAAAACGGCCAGCCTACTCATGAGAAACTCTCCAGACACAAAACAGAACGCTTTAAAAGAGACTAACGTCGTCTATGCCTTCAAATGCCCTCTTGGGGACTGTAAGCTCCAAAAAACCCAGTATATAGGCAAGACAACAACATCTCTTTCTAGGCGTTTAACGATGCATAAGCAACAGGGCTCCATTAAGGAACATATAATCTCTTCCCACAACCAAACCATCGCCAGAGAAATCCTAGTAAACAACACAGAAATCATCGATAGATACAGCGATAGCAGGCGGCTTGACGTTTGCGAGGCACTACACATCAAGAAGTCAACACCAGCAATCAACAGCCAATTATTGCACAACTATATTCTACCCACCTCAAGACTCCGCTCCAATATAGAAGCATCAAGAAATATGGACCAATAGGCTTTCTACAAACACTTCTATTCAATATCCATTGTTTCGTGTTCTGTCTTGTGTTGATGAAATTAATACCCTATTAATACCACTTCTTGTTCTGTCTTGTGTTGATGAAATTAATACCCAATTAATGCCACATCTTCTTCTGTCTTGTGTTAATGCCACATCACCCCTTCCACCTCACTCAAATGTAGATATAAAATCGGAGATGCGTAAGTTCTATTCAGTTGTGTATTTGTGAACTAAAGTCTTTGAAAATGTAATAAGTTTTACGAAACGCGCTCGTGTCGCGTCAGACTAGAAATAAAAAAGAATTTTGGAGAATTGATTTTTGATTTACCTCCAACAGTGAAAAGAAATGTACGAAAGATTGAGAAAATTCGTGTTAGAATTATTAATCTTACTTTTTCGGTCATATTTAATAATATATGTCTACAGGAAAGACTGCTACCAAAATATACTAATATATATATATATATATATATATATATATATATATATATATATATATATATATATATATATATATATATATATATATATATATATATATAAATATATATATATATATATATATATATATATATGTCGTACCTAGTAGCCAGAACGCACATCTCAGCCTACTATGCAAGGCCCGATTTGCCTAATAAGCCAAGTTTTCCTGAATTAATATATTTTCTCTAATTTTTTTCTTATGAAATGATAAAGCTACCCATTTCATTATGTATGAGGTCAAATTTTTTTTATTGGAGTTAAAATTAACGCAGATATATGACCGAACCTAACCAACCCTACCTAACCTAACCTAACCTATCTCTATAGGTTAGGTTAGGATAGGTAGCCGAAAAAGTTAGGTTAGGTTAGGTTAGGTTGGTTAGGTGGTCGAAAAACAATTCATGAAAACTTGGCTTACTAGGCAAATTGGGCCTTGCATAGTAGGCTGAGAAGTGCGTTCTGGCTACTAGGTACGACATATATATATATATATATATATATATATATATATATATACATATATATATACATATATATATATATATATATATATATATATATATATATATATATATATATATATATATATATATATATATATATATATATATATATATATATATATATATATATATATATATCGTACCTAGTAGCCAGAACGCACTTCTCATCCTACTATGCAAGGCCCAATTTGCCTAATAAGCCAAGTTTTCCTGAATTAATTGTTTTTCGACTACCTAACCTACCTAACCTAACCTAACTTTTTCGGCTACCTAACCTAACCTAACCTATAAAGATAGGTTAGGTAGGGTTGGTTAGGTTCGGTCATAAATCTACGTTAATTTTAACTCCAATAAAAAAAAATGACCTCATACATAATGAAATGGGTAGCTTTATCATTTCATAAGAAAAAAAAAATAGAATAAATATATTAATTCAGGAAAACTTGGCTTATTAGGCAAATCGGGCCTTGCATAGTAGGCTGAGAAGTGCGTTCTGGCTACTAGGTACGACATATATATATATATATATATATATATATATATATATATATATATATATATATATATATATATATATATATATATATATATAACTGAAAACTCACACCCCAGAAGTGACTCGAACCCATACTGCCAGGAGCAACGCAACTGGTATGTACAGGGACGCCTTAATCCGCTGTACCATCACGACCGGACATAAGGAAGTGATAGCCGAAGCTATTTGAACCACTTTCCCGCCGGTACTCGGATGGTAATCTTGGGCATAGCATTTTATCAAATCACCTCATTCTTTGGGGCACACGTGAGGAACACAAATGCAAACAAGCCTGAATGGTCCCCAGGACTATATACAACTGAAAACTCACACCCCAGAAGTG
Organism: Procambarus clarkii; assembly: GCF_040958095.1. Taxonomy (NCBI): domain Eukaryota; kingdom Metazoa; phylum Arthropoda; class Malacostraca; order Decapoda; family Cambaridae; genus Procambarus; species Procambarus clarkii. The sequence goes on from NC_091223.1 coordinate 28,710,111, forward strand.
ACTCGAACCCATACTGCCAGGAGCAACGCAACTGGTATGTACAGGGATGCCTTAATCCGCTTGACCATCACGACCGGACATAAGGAAGTGATAGCTGAAGCTATTTGAACCACTTCCTCGCCGGCACTCGGATGGTAATCTTGGGCATAGTATTTTATCAAATCACCTCATTCTTTGGGGCACACGTGAGGAACACAAATGCAAACAAGCCTGAATGGTCCCCAGGACTATATACAACTGAAAACTCACACCCCAGAAGTGACTCGAACCCATACTGCCAAGAGCAACGCAACTGGTATGTACAGGGATGCCTTAATCCGCTTGACCATCACGACCGGACATAAGGAAGTGATAGCCAAAGCTATTTGAACCACTTCCCCGCCGGCACTCGGATGGTAATCTTGGGCATAGCATTTTATCAAATCACCTCATTCTATGGGGCACATGTGAGGAACACAAATGCAAACAAGCCTGAATGGTCCCCAGGACTATATACAACTGAAAACTCACACCCCAGAAGTGACTCGAACCCATACTGCCAGGAGCAACGCAACTGGTATGTACAGGGACGCCTTAATCCGCTTGACCATCACGACCGGACATAAGGAAGTGATAGCCGAAGCTATTTGAACCACTTCCCCGCCGGCACTCGGATGGTAATCTTGGGCATAGCATTTTATCAAATCACCTCATTCTCAAAATCACCTCACCTCAAATCACCAATCACATCCGAGTGCCGGCGGGGAAGTGGTTCAAATAGCTTAAATTCTTAAAAAAGACGAATATCTGGCGAAAATGAACCTCATACTCTCTGAACGAACTAAATTCCAAAGGGTAACGAAGGACACTACAGCCAAACTGAAAGCAAAGGTCAACAAATTGATCGAAACTGTGAACGCCAAGAAATCTGGACTCCACCTGCCAAAGAATATTGGGGAATATAAACCTGGATATGCATATGGAAATGTCAAGACACACAAGCCTGGAAACCCACTTCGGCCAATCATTAGCCAGATACCCACACCCACGTACAGACTGGCGAAGCGACTCAACGGCCTGCTGACTCCTTATGTTCCTTGCGTCTTCAACCTGAAGTCTCCAAAGGAATTTGTTGACTAACTGCGGGGCACACGGGCCACAGGGGATAAGAGCCTCGTTGGACGTAGAATCGCTGTTTACCAACGTACCTATGGAAGAGACAATCGGAATGATAGCCGACAGAGTGTATCGTGATCCAGCCTGTACTCCTCTTGACATACCAGAAAATATTCTGAGGAAACTACTCCAAGCTTTTACTAAAGAGGCACCCTTCTTGAGCCCGGATGGGCACATGTATAAGCAAGTAGATGGGGTCGCCATGGGTTCTCCCCTAGGTGTCCTGTTTGCAAACTTCTACATGGGTACCACCGAGCAAAAAGTCTTAGTCGACATGAACTTGAAACCGGCCATATACTGCAGGTATGTTGACGACATTTTTACACAGGTACCTGATGTCAGACATCTGCAGGAGCTGAAGGAGGCATTTGAGCAGAGTTCCGTGCTGTGTTTCACTTACGAGATGGAAAAGGATGGGAAGCTGCCCTTTCTAGATGTAACAGTCATGGAAAAGGGCGGAGGTTTCCACAGTGCAGTCTACACTAAGGAAACAAACATAGGAATGTGCCTAAATGCCAACAGCGACTGCCCAGACAGGTACAAGAGGAGTGTTGTTAACGCATATGTCGACCGTGCTCTCAGCCACAGCTCAGAATGGAAGCAAGTCGACGAAGAACTCTGTAGGGTAAGGCAGGTCCTAGTCAATAACGGCTTCTCCAATGGTTTCGTCGAAGACATCATAAGAAGGAAAGTGAAAAGCCATGCAACCTCTGAAGAGACAACTAACACAACACCTATACCCCCCTATTAGACTATCTTACAGGAACTTCTTTTCCACAGCTCATAAAACGGAGGAAAGGGTCCTGAAAGATATTGTTAATAGAAACGTTATCCCTACAGACAAAAATCAGAGGATACAACTGACGATTTACTATAAAACCAGAAAAACGGCCAGCCTACTCATGAGAAACTCTCCAGACACAAAACAGAACGCTTTAAAAGAGACTAACGTCGTCTATGCCTTCAAATGCCCTCTTGGGAACTGTAAGCTCCAAAAAACCCAGTATATAGGCAAGACAACAGCTTCTCTTTCTAGGCGTTTAACGATGCATAAGCAACAGGGCTCCATTAAGGAACATATAATCTCTTCCCACAACCAAACCATCGCCAGAGAAATCCTAGTAAACAACACAGAAATCATCGATAGATACAGCGATAGCAGGCGGCTTGACGTTTGCGAGGCACTACACATCAAGAAGTCAACACCAGCAATCAACAGCCAATTATTGCACAACTATATTCTACCCACCTCAAGACTCCGCTCCAATATAGAAGCATCAAGAAATATGGACCAATAGGCTTTCTACAAACACTTCTATTCAATATCCATTGTTTCGTGTTCTGTCTTGTGTTGATGAAATTAATACCCTATTAATACCACTTCTTGTTCTGTCTTGTGTTGATGAAATTAATACCCTATTAATGCCACATCTTGTTCTGTCTTGTGTTAATGCCACATCACCCCTTCCACCTCACTCAAATGTAGATATAAAATCGGAGATGCGTAAGTTCTATTCAGTTGTGTATTTGTGAACTAAAGTCTTTGAAAATGTAATAAGTTTTACGAAACGCGCTCGTGTCGCGTCAGACTAGAAATAAAAATGAATTTTGGAGAATTGATTTTTGATTTACCTCCAACAGTGAAAAGAAATGTACGAAAGATTGAGAAAATTCGTGTTAGAATTATTAATCTTACTTTTTAGGTCATATTTAATAATATATGTCTACAGGAAAGACTGCTACCAAAATGTACTAATATATATATATATATATATATGTCGTACCTAGTAGCCAGAACTCACTTTTTGGCCTACTATTCAAGGCCCGTTTTGCCTTATAAGCCAAGTTTTCCTGAATTAATATATTTTTTCAAATTTTTTTCTTATGAAATGATAAAGCTACCCATTTCGTTATGTATGAGGTCAATTTTTTTTATTGGAGTTAAAATTAACGTAGATATATGACCGAACCTAACCAACCCTACCTAACCTAACCTAACCTATCTTTATAGGTTAGGTTTGGTTAGGTAGCCGAAAAAATTAGGTTAGGTTAGGTTAGGTAGGTTAGGTAGTCGAAAAACAATTAATTCATGAAAACTTGGCTTATTAGGCAAATCGGGGCTTGCATAGTAGGCTGAGAAGTGCGTTCTGGCTACTAGGTACGACATATATATATATATATATATATATATATATATATATATATATATATATATATATATATATATATATATATATATATATATATATATATATATATATATATGTCGTACCTAGTAGCCAGAACTCACTTTTCAGCCTACTATTCAAGGCCCGATTTGCCTAATAAGCCAAGTTTTCCTGAATTAATATATTTACTATAATTTTTTTCTTATGAAATGATAAAGCAACCCTTTTCTCTATGTATGAGGTAAATTTTTTTTTATTGGAGTTAAAATTAACGTAGATATATGAACGAATCTAACCAACCCTACCTAACCTAACCTAACCTATATTTATAGGTAAGGTTAGGTTAGGTAGCCAAAAAAAGCTAGGTTAGGTTAGGTTAGGTAGGTTAGGTAGACGAAAAAACATTAATTCATGAAAACTTGGCTTATTAGGCAAATCGGGCCTTGAATAGTAGGCTGAGAAGTGCGTTCTGGCTATTAGGTACGACATATATATATATATATATATATATATATATATATATATATATATATATATATATATATATATATATATATATATATATATATATATGTCGTACCTAATAGCCAGAACGCACTTCTCAGCCTACTATTCAAGGCCCGATTTGCCTAATAAGCCAAGTTTTCATGAATTAATGTTTTTTCGTCTACCTAACCTACCTAACCTAACCTAACCTAGCTTTTTTTGGCTACCTAACCTAACCTTACCTATAAATATAGGTTAGGTTAGGTTAGGTAGGGTTGGTTAGGTTCGGTCATATATCTACGTTAATTTTAACTCCAATAAAAAAAATTGACCTCATACATAGAGAAAAGGGTTGCTTTATCATTTCATAAGAAAAAAACTATAGTAAATATATTAATTCAGGAAAACTTGGCTTATTAGGCAAATCGGGCCTTGAATAGTAGGCTGAGAAGAGAGTTCTGGCTACTAGGTACGACATATATATATATGTCGTACCTAGTAGCCAGAACGCACTTCTCAGCCTACTATGCAAGGCCCGATTTGCCTAATAAGCCAAGTTTTCCTGAATTAATATATTTTCTCTAATTTTTTTCTTATGAAATGATAAAGCTACCCATTTCATTATGTATGAGGTCAAATTTTTTTTATTGGAGTTAAAATTAACGCAGTTATATGACCGAACCTAACCAACCCTACCTAACCTAACCTAACCTATCTCTATAGGTTAGGTTAGGATAGGTAGCCGAAAAAGTTAGGTTAGGTTAGGTTAGGTAGGTTAGGTGGTCGAAAAACAATTCATGAAAACTTGGCTTACTAGGCAAATTGGGCATTGCATAGTAGGCTGAGAAGTGCGTTCTGGCTACTAGGTACGACATATATATATATATATATATATATATATATATATATATATATATATATATATATATATATATATATATATATATATATATATATATATATATATATATATATGTCGTACCTAGTAGCCAGAACGCACTTCTCAGCCTATAATGCAAGGCCCGATTTGCCTAATAAGCCAAGTTTTCATGAATTAATTGTTTTTCGACTACCTAACCTACCTAACCTAACCTAACCTAACTTTTTTGGCTACCTAACCAAACCTCACCTATAAAGATAGGTTAGGTTAGGTTAGGTAGGGTTGGTTAGGTTCGGTCATATATCTACGTTAATTTTAACTCCAATAAAAAAAAATTGACCTCATACATAATGAAATGGGTAGCTTTATCATTTCATAATAAAAAAATTAGAAAAAATATATTAATTCAGGAAAACTTGGCTTATTAGGCAAATCGGGCCTTGTATAGTAGGCCAAAAAGTGAGTTCTGGCTACTAGGTACGACATATATATATATATATATATATATGTCGTACCTAGTAGCCAGAACGCACTTCTCAGCCTACTATGCAAGGCCCGATTTGCCTAATAAGCCAAGTTTTCATGAATTAATGTTTTTTCGACTACCTAACCTACCTAACCTAACCTAACCTAACTTTTTCTACTACCTATCCCAACCTAACCTATAAAGGAAGGTTAGGTTAGGTTAGGTAGGGTTGGTTAGGTTCGGTCATATATCTACGTTAATTTTAACTCCAATAAAAAAAATTTGACCTCATACATAATGAAATTAGTAGCTTTATCATTTCATAAGAAAAGAATTAGAGAAAATATATTAATTCATGAAAACTTGGCTTATTAGGCAAATCGGGCCTTGCATAGTAGGCATAAAAGTGCGTTCTGGCTACTAGGTACGACATATATATATATATATATATATATATATATATATATATATATATATATATATATATATATATATATATATATATATATATATATACATATATATATATATATATATATATATATATATATATATATATATATATATATATATATATATATATATATATATATATATATATATATATATATATATATATATATATATATATATATATATATATATTATATATATATATATATATATATATATATATATATATATATATATATATATATGTCGTACCTAGTAGCCAGAACGCACTTCTCATCCTACTATGCAAGGCCCAATTTGCCTAATAAGCCAAGTTTTCCTGAATTAATTGTTTTTCGACTACCTAACCTACCTAACCTAACCTAACTTTTTCGGCTACCTAACCTAACCTAACCTATAAAGATAGGTTAGGTAGGGTTGGTTAGGTTCGGTCATAAATCTACGTTAATTTTAACTCCAATAAAAAAAAATGACCTCATACATAATGAAATGGGTAACTTTATCATTTCATAAGAAAAAAAATAGAATAAATATATTAATTCAGGAAAACTTGGCTTATTAGGCAAATCGGGCCTTGCATAGTAGGCTGAGAAGTGCGTTCTGGCTACTAGGTGATCCGCTTGACCATCACGACCGGACATAAGGAAGTGATAGCCGAAGCTATTTGAACCACTTCCCCGCCGGCACTCGGATGGTAATCTTGGGCATAGCATTTTATCAAATCACCTCATTCTTTGGGGCACACGTGAGGAACACAAATGCAAACAAGCCTGAATGGTCCCCAGGACTATATACAACTGAAAACTCACACCCCAGAAGTGACTCGAACCCATACTGCCAGGAGCAACGCAACTGGTATGTACAGGGATGCCTTAATCCGCTTGACCATCACGACCGGACATAAGGAAGTGATAGCCGAAGCTATTTGAACCACTTCCCCGCCGGTACTCGGATGGTAATCTTGGGCATAGCATTTTATCAAATCACCTCATTCTATGGGGCACATGTGAGGAACACAAATGCAAACAAGCCTGAATGGTCCCCAGGACTATATACAACTGAAAACTCACACCCCAGAAGTGACTCGAACCCATACTGCCAGGAGCAACGCAACTGGTATGTACAGGGACGCCTTAATCCGCTTGACCATCACGACCGGACATAAGGAAGTGATAGCCGAAGCTATTTGAACCACTTCCCCGCCGGCACTCGGATGGTAATCTTGGGCATAGCATTTTATCAAATCACCTCATTCTCAAAATCACCTCACCTCAAATCACCAATCACATCTGAGTGCCGGCGGGGAAGTGGTTCAAATAGCTTAAATTCTTAAAAAAGACGAATATCTGGCGAAAATGAACCTCATACTCTCTGAACGAACTAAATTCCAAAGGGTAACGAAGGACACTACAGCCAAACTGAAAGCAAAGGTCAACAAATTGATCGAAACTGTGAACGCCAAGAAATCTGGACTCCACCTGCCAAAGAATATTGGGGAATATAAACCTGGATATGCATATGGAAATGTCAAGACACACAAGCCTGGAAACCCACTTCGGCCAATCATCAGCCAGATACCCACACCCACGTACAGACTGGCGAAACGACTCAACTGCTTGCTGACTCCTTATGTCCCTTGCGTCTTCAACGTGAAGTCTCCAAAGTAATTTGTTGACTTGCTGCGGGGAACACGGGCCACAGGGATAAGAGCCTCGTTGGACGTAGAATCTCTGTTTACCAACGTACCTGTGGATGATACAATCGGGATGATAGCCAACAGAGTGTACAGTGATCCGGCCTGTACTCCTCTTGACATACCAGAAAGCAGTCTAAGGAAACTACTCCAAGCTTGTACTAAAGAGGCACCCTTCTTGAGCCCGGATGGACACATGTATAAGCAAGTAGATGGGGCCGCCATGGGTTCTCCCCTAGGTGTCCTGTTTGCAAACTTCTACATGGGTACCATCGAGCAAAAAGTCTTAGTCGACATGAACTTGAAACCGGGCATATACTGCAGGTACGTTGACGACATTTTTACACAGGTACCTGATGTCAGACATCTGCAGGAGCTGAAGGAGGCATTTGAGCAGAATTCTGTGTTGCGTTTCACTTACGAGATGGAGAAGGATGGGAAGCTGCCCTTTCTAGATGTAACAGTCATGGAAAGGAGCGGAGTTTTCCACACTGCAGTCTACACGAAGGAAACAAACATAGGAATGTGCCTCAATGCCAACAGTGACTGCCCGGACAGGTACAAGAGGATTGTTAACGCTTATGTCGATCGTGCCCTCAGCCACAGCTCAGAATGGAAGCAAGTCGACGAAGAACTCTGTAGGGTAAGGCAGGACCTAGTCAACAACGGCTTCTCCAATGGTTTCGTGGAAGACATCATAAGAAGGAAAGTGAAACGCCATGCAACCTCTGAAGAGACAACTAACACAACACCTATACCCCCTATTAGACTATTTTACAGGAGCTTCTTTTCCACAGCTCATAAAACGGAGGAAAGGGTCCTGAAAGATATTGTTAATAGAAACGTTATCCCTACAGAGAAAAATCAGAGGATACAACTGACGATTTACTATAAAACCAGAAAAACGGCCAGCCTACCCATGAGAAACTCTCCAGACACAAAACAGAACGCTTTAAAAGAGACTAACGTCGTCTATGCCTTCAAATGCCCTCTTGGGGACTGTAAGCTCCAAAAAACCCAGTATATAGGCAAGACAACAACATCTCTTTCTAGGCGTTTAACGATGCATAAGCAACAGGGCTCCATTAAGGAACATATAATCTCTTCCCACAACCAAACCATCGCCAGAGAAATCCTAGTAAACAACACAGAAATAAGAACATAAGAACAAAGGTAACTGCAGAAGGCCTATTGGCCCATACGAGGCAGCTCCTATTCTATAACCACCCAATCCCACTCATATACTTGTCCAACCCGTGCTTGAAACAATCGAGGGACCCCACCTCCACAATGTTACGCGGCAATTGGTTCCACAAATCAACAACCCTGTTACCGAACCAGTATTTACCCAAGTCTTTCCTAAATCTAAACTTATCCAATTTATATCCATTGTTTCGTGTTCTGTCCTGTGTTGATACTTTTAATACCCTATTAATATCCCCCCGGTTATGTCCATTCATCCACTTGTAAACCTCTATCATGTCACCCCTAACTCTTCGCCTTTCCAGTGAATGCAACTTAAGCTTTGTTAATCTTTCATCATATGAAAGATTTCTAATTTGGGGAATTAACTTAGTCATCCTACGCTGGACACGTTCAAGTGAATTTATATCCATTCTATAATATGGCGACCAAAACTGAACTGCATAATCTAAATGGGGCCTAACTAGAGCAAGATATAGCTTGAGAACCACACCAGGTGTCTTGTTACTAACGCTGCGATTAATAAATCCAAGTGTCCGATTTGCCTTATTACGAACATTTATGCATTGATCCTTTTGTTTTAAATTCTTACTAATCATAACTCCCAGATCCCTTTCGCAATCCGACTTCGCAATCACAACACCATCTAGCTCGTATCTTGTAACTCTATCATCATTACCTAACCTCAGAACTTTACATTTATCAGCATTAAACTGCATCTGCCAATCCTTTGACCATTTCAAAACCCTATCTAGATCAACTTGAAGTGATAGTGAGTCCTCCTCCGAATTAATTTCCCTACCGATTTTCGTATCATCGGCAAATTTGCAAATGTTGCTACTCAAACCTGAATCTAAATCATTTATATATATTATAAACAACAGAGGTCCCAGGACTTAGCCTTGAGGCACTCCACTTACAACATTTTCCCACTCTGACTTGATTCCATTTATACTAACTCTCTGTTTCCTTTGGTATAGCCATGCCCTAATCCAGCTTAATATAGCACCCCCAATACCATGAGACTCTATTTTTTTTAATCAGTCTTTCATGTGGCACTGTATCAAAAGCTTTGCTAAAGTCAAGGTATACAACATCGCAATCCTTACCACTATCAACTGCCTCAACAATGCTAGAATAAAAAGATAACAAATTTGTTAAACATGAACGGCCATTTATAAAACCATGTTGCGACTCAATTATTAATTTATGTTTTTCAAGATGAAGACGAATTTTATTTGCTATTATAGATTCGAGTAACTTTCCCACAATCGACGTTAGGCTAATTGGTCGATAGTTAGACGCAAGTGATCTATCTCCTTTCTTAAAAACTGGTATCACATTAGCAACTTTCCAAAACTCTGGCACTCTGCCTGACTCTATTGATTTATTAAATATGGTTGACAGTGGGTCACAAAGCTCCTCTTTGCATTCTTTAAGCACCCTGGCAAACACTTCATCCGGCCCTGGGGATTTGTTTGGTTTGAGTTTTACTATTTGTTTAAGAACATCCTCCCTGGTAACTGCTAAACTCGTCAACCTGTCCTCGTCCCCACCCACATAGACTTGTTCGGCTGGAGGCATATTGTTAAGTTCCTCTTTAGTAAATACAGATACAAAATATTTATTAAAAATACTACTCATCTCTTCATCACTATCTGTTATTTGACCTGTCTCAGTTTTTAATGGACCTATCCTTTCCCTAGTCTTAGTACGATATAACTGAAAAAACCCTTTAGGATTTGTCTTTGCTTGCCCTGCTATGCGAACTTCATAGTTTCTTTTTGCTTTCCTTATCTCTTTTTTAACATTTCTAACCAGTTGTACGAATTCCTGTTCTAAAGTGACCTCCCCATTTTTAATCCTTTTGTACCAAGCTCTCTTTTTACCTATAAGGTTCTTCAAATTCTTTGTTATCCACTTTGGGTCATTAGTATTCGATCTATTCAATTTGTATGGTATACTACGTTCCTGTGCTTTGTTTAGAATATTCTTAAATAAGTTATATATTGAATCCACATCGAAATCCCCATTTAAGTCACCTATCGCTGGGTTCATGTCTCGTTCCAAGACCGGCCCACACCCCATACCCAAGACTTTCCAATCAATTTGACCCAAAAAATTTCTTAGGCTATTAAAATCAGCTTTTCGAAAATCTGGCACTTTAACAGAATTTTCTCCTACTGGTCTGTTCCATTCTATGCTAAATCTGATTTCTTTGTGATCACTGCTCCCTAGCTCACTCCCTATTTCGATGTCATTAATTTGCGTTTCCCTGTTTGTTAACACTAAATCTAAAATATTATTTTCCCGTGTTGGTTCCTTAATGTGTTGCGTAAGAAAGCAATCGTCAATTAATTCTAGAAAATCTTCTGCTTCACTATTCCCTGTTTTGTTCAACCAGTTTATTCCGCTAAAATTAAAGTCACCCATGACATAAATACTGTTAGATCTAGATGCTCTAGATATTTCATCCCATAGATGCTTTGCTTCCATTCTGTCTAAATTTGGTGGCCTATATATTACTCCTATTATAATATTATTAGCTTTTTCGTTTAATTCAATCCAAATAGTTTCTGTGTGTGGCTCTGTTTTGATTCCCTCTTTGAGACTACATTTCAAATTGTCCCTAACATATATGGCTACTCCACCTCCTCGTCTAATATATCTATCTGTGTGAAATAGTTTAAATCCATATATTTGATATTCAGCTAATAGTTCTCTATTTTCTACATTCATCCACGTTTCGGTAAGTGCAATAATATCTATTTTTTCTGTGCAGACAAGAGCATTTAATTCGTTAATTTTATTTCTTAGACTTCTACTGTTAGTGTAATATACCCTAAGTGAATTGTTATTTTGCGGACCTTCTCTTTCCCTGATCGTTTTGCCAATTCCTTTCTCCCACAAACACATACTTTTATTACCTCCTTCCTCCAAATCAATTCCCATACCTCTATCTACTAACAGTTTAAACCCAAACAAACACCTCTAACCACTTCTTCTTACGAGTTCGCAACAGCAACAACCCCAGCTCTCGATAGATGCACCCCATCACGAGCATACATTTCATTTCTCCCATAGAAGTGTTCCCAGTTGTCTATGAAAGATATTGCATTTGATTTGCAATATCTTTCCAGCCGGCAATTGACACCAAGTGCCCTCGATATCCATTCATTTCCCACTCCCTTTCTTGGAAGAATGCCACATATGATCGGGATTCCTCCCTTGCTCCTAACTAACTCTATGGCTGTTTTATACCTCTGAATCAGTTCCTCACTCCTAACTCGACCAACATCATTTCCTCCCACGCTAATGCAAATAATGGGATTGTTCCCATTACCAGCCATAATATCATTCATGTTGTTTATAATATCACCAATGCCAGCTCCGGGATAGCAAACCCTTAACCTGTTCCCCCTATCTCTAGCACAAAACGTTCTATCCAAATACCTTATCTGGGAATCTCCCACAACTAATGTTTGCTTAGGTACTTCCTTTACTCTCTGAGGGGCCTGCGCTTCCTTTCTCTTCGTTGCTTTCCCTTTTGCGCGATCCACAGTCTCTCCACAGCACTCGTCCTCCAAAACGTCAAATGAATTAGAAGTTGCTATGGCGTTTGAAGGCGGCTTTATCAAAGTCTTCTTAAGACCCCTGTCTTTCACAACTCTCCAAGACGAGGTCCCTTTACTGCTGGTCTCCTCCTTCGTTACTTCTCGTTGTTTTTTGAGCTGACGCACCTCCTCCCGCAGAGAGTCCAACTCTGTCCTCAGGGCTCCCACTAGAGTCACCAGGTCCTTAACTACAACTTCCATATTGCTATGATAATATTACAACACCCAGGAGCTCCGGTTAACACAACCTCTCACTGTGACTTCACCTGACCGACTGTGACTTCACCTGACCGACTAGGGTAAATTAATACCCTATCATCGATAGATACAGCGATAGCAGGCGGCTTGACGTTTGCGAGGCACTACACATCAAGAAGTCAACACCAGCAATCAACAGCCAATTATTGCACAACTATATTCTACCCACCTCAAGACTCTGCTCCAATATAGAAGCATCAAGAAATATGGACCAATAGGCTTTCTACAAACACTTCTATTCAATATCCATTGTTTCGTGTTCTGTCTTGTGTTGATGAAATTAATACCCTATTAATACCACTTCTTGTTCTGTCTTGTGTTGATGAAATTAATACCCTATTAATGCCACATCTTGTTCTGTCTTGTGTTAATGCCACATCATCCCTTCCACCTCACTCAAATGTAGATATAAAATCGGAGATGCGTAAGTTCTATTCAGTTGTGTATTTGTGAACTAAAGTCTTTGAAAATGTAATAAGTTTTACGAAACGCGCTCGTGTCGCGTCAGACTAGAAATAAAAATGAATTTTGGAGAATTGATTTTTGATTTACCTCCAACAGTGAAAAGAAATGTACGAAAGATTGAGAAAATTCGTGTTAGAATTATTAATCTTACTTTTTCGGTCATATTTAATAATATATGTCTACAGGAAAGACTGCTACCAAAATGTACTAATATATATATATATATATATATATATATATATATATATATATATATATATATATATATATATATATATATATATATATATATATATATATATATATATATATATATATATATATATATATATATATATATATATAAATATATATATATATATAAATATATATATATATATATATATATATATATATATAAATATATATATATATATATATATATATATGTCGTACCTAGTAGCCAGAACGCACATCTCAGCCTACTATGCAAGGCCCGATTTGCCTAATAAGCCAAGTTTTCCTGAATTAATATATTTTCTCTAATTTTTTTCTTATGAAATGATAAAGCTACCCATTTCATTATGTATGAGGTCAAATTTTTTTTATTGGAGTTAAAATTAACGCAGATATATGACCGAACCTAACCAACCCTACCTAACCTAACCTAACCTATCTCTATAGGTTAGGTTAGGATAGGTAGCTGAAAAAGTTAGGTTAGGTTAGGTTAGGTAGGTTAGGTGGTCGAAAAACAATTCATGAAAACTTGGCTTACTAGGCAAATTGGGCCTTGCATAGTAGGCTGAGAAGTGCGTATTAAACTTATTAAATTTGAACTTATTAAATTGTGTATAAAAGACAATTATTTTAGTTTTAATGGAAAATTTTTCAAACAAACATTTGGTATGGCGATGGGCAATCCCCTGTCCCCAGTTTTAAGCAATTTGTATATGGAATTCTTTGAAACAAAAATCTTATCCAGGATTATCCCGGCTAATGTAGTTTGGTTTAGGTATGTTGATGATATTTTGTGCTTATGGCCGTGCAACAAAGACCAGATAGTTTTTCTTAATGAACTCAATTCTTTGGTACCTTCAATAAAATTCACTTGTGTAACTGAGGAAAATGGTACTCTTCCGTTTTTGGACATTATGATTCATAGAGTCACTAGAAAGTTCAAATTTAATGTGTATAGGAAACCTACCAACGTGGGGTCGTATGTTCATTTTTATTCGAATCATCATAGTAAAGTTAAACAGGCAGTATTTTCAGGAATGTTTCTACGAGCTTTGAGGATTTGCAGCCCTGAGTTTTTTGATGAAGAGATTGCTAAAATATATGAAATTGGGAAGAGTTTACAATATCCTAAGAGGTTTTTGGATTTCTCGTTTGTACAAGCCAAGCGTACGTTTTATAATCACGTCCCTAAGGCGAAACCAAAAATTATTAACTCATTGGTGGTACCTTATGCGAGTGGACTTGAAAAATTGTCTCTGATTTTTAAGAAACTTAATATAAATTTGGTGTTTACTAATAGTACGATCAAATCCAATTTAATAAAAAACTCCCCTGATACAGCAGGTTGTGTGTATTCGATTCCCTGCAATGATTGTGATTCTGTGTACCTTGGACAAACAGGAAAGTCCTTACAATTGCGGTTGTCACAACATGCTTATAGTATAAGAACTGCCCAAACGTCTAATGCATTGTATCTACATACGAGTTTATGCGATCACAATATTAACTGGAATGGGGCAAAAACCATTACCAATTGTGGGGATTTCGTGGAACGGAATTTGATTGAGTCTGCTCTAATCAGTCAGTGTCCAAATCTTCTTAATGTTAGTACTGGAATGTACAAACTTGATCCATTTTTAAGTTATAATATTGCACAACAGTTTAAGAAAGTCCTCTGATAGAGAGGCTTACAATGTCTCATTATAATTGTATATTCATATATTGTGTGTTCATGAGGCTTTTCTTTAATCTTTCATCCTTATTCTCTGACCGCTTAATCCTCTTTGACCATTCTAAGCTAAGCTATACCTTTTTTGGTTAATTACACCTGACCAACCCTAGGGATGGGTTGGTCAGGTGTCGGCCTATATATCCTCCCCTTCTCCCTTCTCCTTAGTCAGTCTGGTGTTGACAAAGGCTTTAACAAAGCCGAAACGTTCACCTCCTTTCATATTTCTCTGTGGATTTTCCGCATAAAATGATCAGTGTTTTGTGATCGTCAATTGCATATATATATATATATATATATATATATATATATATATATATATATATATATATATATATATATATATATATATGTATATATATATATATATATATATATATATATATATATATATATATATATATATATATATATATATATATATATATATATATATATATATATATATATATATATATATATATATATATATATATATATATATATATATATATATATATATATATATATATATATATATATATATATATATATATATATATATATATATTTTATTAAATATGACCGAAAAAGTAAGATTAATAATTCTAACACGAATTTTCTCAATCTTTCGTACATTATGCTTCACTATTGGAGGTAAATCAAAAATCACTTCTCCAAAATTCATTTTTATTTCTAGTCTGACGCGACACGGGCGCGTTTCGTAAAACTTATTACATTTTCAAAGACTTCACAAATACACAACTGATTAGAACTTGCGTTTCCCTGGTTTTATATCTACATTTGAGTGAGGTGGGAAGGGTGATGTGGCATTACATTTGAGTAAGGTGGGAAGGATGATGTGGCATTAGAGGATATTAATAGGGTATTAAAAGTATCAACACAAGACAGAACACGAAACAATGGATATTGAATAGAAGTGTTTGTAGAAAGCCTATTGGTCCATATTTCTTGATGCTTCTATATTGGAGCGGAGTCTTGAGGTGGGTAGAATATAGTTGTGCAATAATTGGCTGTTGATTGCTGGTGTTGACTTCTTGATGTGTAGTGCCTCGCAAACGTCGAGCCGCCTGCTATCGCTGTATCTATCGATGATTTCTGTGTTGTTTACTAGGATTTCTCTGGCGATGGTTTGGTTATGGGAAGAGATTATATGTTCCTTAATGGAGCCCTGTTGTTTATGCATCGTTAAACGCCTAGAAAGAGATGTTGTTGTCTTGCCTATATACTGGGTTTTTTGGAGCTTACAGTCCCCAAGTGGGCTATTTTATTAAATATGACCGAAAAAGTAAGATTAATAATTCTAACACGAATTTTCTCACTCTTTCGTACATTATGCTTCACTATTGGAGGTAAATCAAAAATCACTTCTCCAAAATTCATTTTTATTTCTAGTCTGACGCGACACGGGCGCGTTTCGTAAAACTTATTACATTTTCAAAGACTTCACAAATACACAACTGATTAGAACTTGCGTTTCCCTGGTTTTATATCTACAATTGAGTGAGGTGGGAAGGGTGATGTGGCATTACATTTGAGTAAGGTGGGAAGGATGATGTGGCATTAGAGGATATTAATAGGGTATTAAAAGTATCAACACAAGACAGAACACGAAACAATGGATATTGAATAGAAGTGTTTGTAGAAAGCCTATTGGTCCATATTTCTTGATGCTTCTATATTGGAGCGGAGTCTTGAGGTGGGTAGAATATAGTTGTGCAATAATTGGCTGTTGATTGCTGGTGTTGACTTCTTGATGTGTAGTGCCTCGCAAACGTCGAGCCGCCTGCTATCGCTGTATCTATCGATGATTTCTGTGTTGTTTACTAGGATTTCTCTGGCGATGGTTTGGTTATGGGAAGAGATTATATGTTCCTTAATGGAGCCCTGTTGTTTATGCATCGTTAAACGCCTAGAAAGAGATGTTGTTGTCTTGCCTATATACTGGGTTTTTTGGAGCTTACAGTCCCCAAGTGCCCACTTGGGGACTGTAAGCTCCAAAAAACCCAGTATATAGGCAAGACAACAACATCTCTTTCTAGGCGTTTAACGATGCATAAACAACAGGGCTCCATTAAGGAACATATAATCTCTTCCCATAACCAAACCATCGCCAGAGAAATCCTAGTAAACAACACAGAAATCATCGATAGATACAGCGATAGCAGGCGGCTCGACGTTTGCGAGGCACTACACATCAAGAAGTCAACACCAGCAATCAACAGCCAATTATTGCACAACTATATTCTACCCACCTCAAGACTCCGCTCCAATATAGAAGCATCAAGAAATATGGACCAATAGGCTATCTACAAACACTTCTATTCAATATCCATTGTTTCGTGTTCTGTCTTGTGTTGATACTTTTAATACCCTATTAATATCCTCTAATGCCACATCATCCTTCCCACCTTACTCAAATGTAATGCCACATCACCCTTCCCACCTCACTCAAATGTAGATATAAAACCAGGGAAACGCAAGTTCTAATCAGTTGTGTATTTGTGAAGTCTTTGAAAATGTAATAAGTTTTACGAAACGCGCCCGTGTCGCGTCAGACTAGAAATAAAAATGAATTTTGGAGAAGTGATTTTTGATTTACCTCCAATAGTGAAGCATAATGTACGAAAGATTGAGAAAATTCGTGTTAGAATTATTAATCTTACTTTTTCGGTCATATTTAATAAAATATGTCTACAGGAAAGACTGCTACCAAAATATACTAATATATATATATATATATATATATATATATATATATATATATATATATATATATATATATATATATATTCATATATATATATATACATATATATATATATATATATATATATATATATATATATATATATATATATATATATATATTGTGACGATAATCTCCTTCAAGAGATTGAGCCTGCTCTTCCCTCTACAATTACGTCGTTGTGGTTATATAAAACTACTATGGAAGAAATGTCCAACAACGACAACAACACCAGCAAGGCTTGCCAGAGCGCAAAACGTTGCAGCCAGAGACACCTGTTCAGACTCAAACCGCCAAACTACTCGTTGATCACTACCGGCCCCGCTGATTGGTCGCCGGTCTGGCTGCACCTGCACTCGCCCCCCATACTACTTGTTGTCTGGGGTCGCCACGACCTCAGACCTCAGAATGTTCAGTGCTTTCGTGGTTATCACTCCTCCCAGCTAGACGTTAGCGTGTACTGAGAGAGGTGATAGCTTAAAGCCAATATTCCAGCACCTCCCATTTAATTTTGTGTTGCACTTCTTGTTATTTTGCCTTAACGTAACTTTTCATTGTGTCTTTAAGTATTCTTATTATTTTGATTGATTGATTTTATTATAAGAATTTGTTTGTGCATTTTATTCATGTTTTGATTTATTTAACGTAATTAAAATTTCATTGTTAAAATTTACTTGTGTTTTGTGTGTCTTCTCCTTACCTTACCACAGACGAAGTTCCAGTTTTTTTTTTTTTTTTATAACTATGTGACGAGGCCATACCCCTAGCCTTAAACAGCCGAACACCAACGCGTTACCGTCACAAGTTATATGGGGGCCTGTCCTAGGAGCTTCACTCAGGTACTGGTGCCAAGTGGTAATTTATGGTAAGCGTATTTAACTTTGTTAACGTAGCTTTACTATTTTTCATATTCAATTTCATTTTTTATAAGGTGCGGTGTATTGTGCATTACGAGAGTAACATATAGTGAAGGTGAGACAACTTTGGATTACGTGGTGACTGTAGGCCGCAGTCATACTCTTAATTGGTCATCTCTCCCTCCGTGTTATTACTCGTATTTACCATCTATGTCCCTTGAATATTTCTCATTCTGACAGATCATCATATTGGTACCCTGGTACTGTGGTCTGCCCCGGGTCAAGAGTACCCAATCTTCTGCAATCTGACTGTAGGAGGACAAAGAGGGCCATAGTTCCTCTAGCTCGAACTTTAGTTGCTGAATTGGGACCTCAGCAGCAGTTCTCGTCACCAGTTGACACCTCGCACCCCTACACGTCAGTCAGAGATGATGATACATACAACGGTAGGGAATTAGCTTATTTTTTCAGAGCACAAAAGTTCGCTAATTCTGTAAGTATCATATTAAATTCAGTAGGAAAAACTTGCTTTATGTCCTATAGAGACGTGGCAAGGTATGCCTACATCCTTGGACTACCAATTTTACTTTTGAAGCATTTAACTGTTTCATTTGTTTTCGAAACTCTGTTTCATTTGTTAGTAGGATTTTCTTGCCCTTATCCTCTTACATGAGTACCGGGTACAAGATTTCCTGTGCCCTTGATTTAATTTAATCATTTAATATCTTTCACTTAACTTTAATTGTTAAAGATCTCACAGGATAGGTGCCAGTTGCCACGTTGTCCTGTTTCTGACATTCACTATTGAATATTCTTGTACCTTTATTTGCTAATTTCACCATGTTTCGTCTCCAAGCTTTCCGTACAAATCTAGCAGGTGAAATAGGGACTTTAAGTCGTGCCAAGAAGACTGAATTACAAACTCTTGCACATGAGTATCAACTAGAAGTTCCCTACCAAGCCAACAAAAATGACCTACACAACCTGTTGCTGGATTACTATTTAGAGCAAGGTAAGATAGACTCTGAAACTCATGAAACTTACTATATTTCAGAAAAAACTGATTTGGCAACGCTGAAACTAAAACTAGAGCTGGCCAAGATTGAACGTGAGCAGCAAAGAGAAGCCGCTGCCATACGAAGGGAAGAACAAGAACGAGAAATCACCCTCAGAGAACGCGAAGCTGCTTTGAAGAGAGAAGAACACGAACGTGGACTCCCCCTCCAGGAACGGGAGGTTGCACTACTCCAGGAACGTGAGCGAGTACAGCTTGAAACACTCCAGGAGCGGGAACGCTTACAGCTCGAAACCAAACAACGCGAGTTAGAGTTACAACGCGAACATGACAAGCAACAAGCGACTCTGGCTCTAGAGTGTCGTCAACGTGAAATCGCCTTGGAAACTTCACACTTCACTCAACGCCAGCAAGCTACTGCCAATCTTCCCGTCAGTTTTAATATATCACATGCAAGTAAGTTAATGCCATCCTTTGTAGAAGCAGAAGTTGATGTGTTCTTTACCACCTTTGAAACCCTTGCTAATCAACTCAGTTGGCCTGTCGACCAATGGGCCACACTTCTCAGAGTCCATCTTACAGGTAGAGCTGCAGTCACACTCAGTACTTTGGCGTCTGAGAATGACTACCACACTCTGAAACAAGCAGTGTTGGACGCCTACCTACTTTCCACCGAAAGTTATAGAAGGAAATTCCGTGACCACCTGAAGGCAAGTACCACTACCTTCCTCGAGTTTGCCAACACGAAACGGAGGTATTTCATGAAATGGCTGGAAGCAGCACATGTCTCTACTTTTACAGAACTCGTCAACCTGATGCTTGTTGAAGAATTCTTGAGACGTGTGCCACCTCCTGTCCGCCTCTACTTAGCAGATAAAGAAGAAACCGACTACCTGAAGTGTGCTAAGTCGGCTGACACTTACAGCCTCATCCACCGGCTGACACCCGAACCATCCTCCAGTAAGAAGTCGTGGTACAGTTACGAGAAGGTGAGCCCCGATCAAGCTGGTTCACAACTGTACTGCAAGTATTGTAGACTCTATGGACATACCATAGACAAGTGTGGTAAGTCT